>NW_027423135.1:287500-543859 GCF_048934315.1 Petromyzon marinus
TTTGGTAACAGCTGGTGGGCTATGGTAACAGCTGGTGGGCTATGGTGTCAGGTTGTAGGCTATGGTAACAGCTGGTGGGCTATGGTGTCAGGTTGTAGGCTATGGTAACAGCTGGTGGGCTATGGTGTCAGGTTGTAGGCTATGGTAACAGCTGGTGGGCTATGGTGTCAGGTTGTAGGCTATGGTAACAGCTGGTGGGCTATGGTGTCAGGTTGTAGGCTATGGTAACAGCTGTTGGGCTTCGGTGTCAGTTTCAAGATCTGAAAGACGCCGGTCCTCAACATTTGATTGAGGAATCGATGACTTAAAAGTTAATTGAGAAAGAATTTTGACTGCAGAAATATCACGAGCGAAGCATCGTGATATTACTATTCACTTTATTTTTTTATTATTCTCTCTCCCCGTGACTTTACCGAAAGAACCAAAGAGTCGGGGAAAGAGTAACCACGGTCGTGTATAATTATAAACGCCTTTTTGCCTTTGCGTGTCCCGCGGGTATACGGAAGTGCGTTGGTTGGCGTACTGCAAAGACCCCGAGCTCGATTCGCCGCACGCGGCCAACAAACGGTGGCGGATATTTTGAACCTCAAATTTCTGCTCGCAACCGGGGAGACGTGGACGGCCGGGCGTGGCGTCGTTTTGCCGGCCAACGACGCCAAGCCCGGCCGTCTTTCGTCTCCCCGGTGCGAGCAGAAATTTGAGGTTCAAAATATCCACCACCACCGGATATTGGTTTGACAAACCAGCACTGGTTATCAAACCCAGTGCTGGTTTGATAACGGCGCTCTCCCCAGACACCCTCGTCAAAAGGCTATTTGTCAGTGTGTGTGTGTGTGTCAGTGTGTGTGTGTGTGTCAGTGTGTGTGTGTGTCAGTGTGTGTGTGTCAGTGTGTGTGTGTGTCAGTGTGTGTGTGTCAGTGATCCGGCAAAACAACCCCCTACCTCCTCGCGGTGCCGGACGGGCAACTCTGTCGTGGACAGCGCTGTGGGGGGAGATCCAATTTTGATTGGCTACTCCCCTCATGGCATATGTGTCCACCACAGGGGCTAAACGGGGGCTCTGGACGGGTGCGAGGGGCTGGTAACCCCTCCACCTTCAATTAATTACCAGGAAACCACGAATAAAACTAAAATATGTAACAACTAAGCTTGTGCCGGAGGCCCCGGGGGGCCAGGCGTCTATGACGTCTCCTGGCCAAACCCCAAGTGGCGGAGCCAGGAGATTGAATACCTACCCTCGGGGCTACTCCAGAAACAACGAAAAGCCACTACGGGTGGCCACGTGGAATGTTCGAACGCTCACTGCAGAGGAGAGGCTGCCACTCCTCTGTCGGGAGCTGGACCGGTACCGCCTGGATCTATGCGGCATTCAGGAGGTCCGGTGGACCGGCTCTGGCTCCTGCCACCATGAGGGGTGGACAGTCCTCTACTCGGGGCAGCAGACTGCCAAACAACAGGGTGTGGGTCTTCTTTTGAACAAAAGAATGAAGGGGGCGTGGGAGCGTGGCGGTGAGGTGTGGGAAGCTGTAAGCCCCAGGCTACTTTGGGCTCGCCTTCCCATCAACCGGAGGCGAGGAATGGTGGTCGTGGTTACTTATGCCCCCACCGAAGATGAACATCCGTGGAGGGATGCAGGCAAAGCCGATGAGTCAGATGCCTTCTATGACCTCCTGTCACAGGTGCTGGCTAAAGTGGCCCCTCGGGATAGAGTCATCATGTTGGGTGACTTCAATGCCCGAGTTGGTCATGATACTGGCACCTGGTCTGGAGTGATTGGAGGGCATGGGCCAGATCAGCTCAATAACAACGGTAGGAGGCTGCTAGATTTTTGTGCAGCCCATGGGCTTGTAATTACCAACACGCTGTTCCGGCATCGGCGCATCCACACAACATCATGGATGCATGCCGGGTCCAAGCAAGAACATCTGCTGGACTACATAGTGACGGACCAGCGAATGCGAGCCCATGTCCTTGACACCAGGACCTACCGTGGAGCTGATCTGCCCTCTGACCATCGACTAGTCATCTGTAAGATGCGCCTGCCATTCTTCCACTCCGGTGGTGGGTGTACACCCAGGACCCCATTCCAACCTAAAGTGGCCTGGTCTCAGTTATCTGATGAAAGTTGCAAGCGAGAATTTCATCATCGCTTGCGGCTGGGATTGGCATCGTCCCCGACTCCTCCTGATGTCGAGGGTAAATGGGCGAGGTTTAGGACTGTGACTCATGCAGCTGCAATGGCTGCTTTGGGTACGCGGCCCAGACCTCCCCAGACACCCTGGATGACAGAGGAGTTGTTCAGGATGGTTGAGAAAAAGCGACAGGCTCACTGTCATCGGCTACAGAATCCCACGTCAGAGAATGAGGAGGCTTACCGCAGCCTTCGCTCGGAGGTTCGGAGAGCCGTGAGGCGCTGCAAGGATGGGTGGTGGTCGCGGGTTGCTGAGGAGATGGAGTCTGCCTCAGTGGCCCGTGATCACAAATCTCTATTTAACTCCATCAAAAAAGTAACCTGCAGCGCCACACCTATTACCATCATTAGGGGAAAAAACGGTGATCCAATTTCCGACCCCCAGGAACAGGTTCGCAGATTTGCTGAGCATTTTTGTGAGGTCCTGGGGGAGGGAAAATCCCTCAGCCAGGAAAAGATCGTGGCACAAAGTGAGGATGACCCTGCTGAGGATGCGGTGCCTCAAATATTGGATGAAGTCACCCCCTGTGAGTGGCTGGCTGAGGTGCCATCTGCTGAGGAAGTATTGAAGGCAATCCAGAGTCTGAGACCAGGAAAGGCAGCGGGCAGAGATGATCTCCCAAGCGAAATGCTGAGGGAGGGCGGCGTTTGTGCACAGACTGCCCTATATGACATCATAACAACAGTCTGGACCACTGGACGGGTTCCGCAGGATTGGAAGGATGCCCTGGTGGTCCCCCTTTTTAAGAAGGGGGACCGCACAGACTGTAACAACTACAGGGGCATCTCACTCCTCAGTGTGCCGGGAAAGGTCCTGGCAAGGATTATTCAGCATCGCCTTGCCAGGCACGCTGAGGAGAGGCTTGCGGAGCCCCAATGCGGTTTCAGGAAAGGGCGGTCCTGCACAGATGCCATATTTTCTGTCCGTCTGCTACAGCAGAGGTGTAGGGAATTCCAACAAGACCTACATCTCTGCTTTATTGACCTGGTCAAGGCCTATGATACCATCAGTAGGCCTGGGCTCTGGGTCGTTCTTCGTGCTTTTGGAGTACCTGACCCTCTGCTCACGATCATTAAGGACCTTCATGATGGTGAGCGGGCCCGGGTAAAACTACGTGGCTGGGAGTCAGAGCCATTCCCTGTACACCTTGGGGTGCGACAGGGATGTCCTCTGGCTCCCACATTATTTAACATCTATTTTGACCACGTAGTTCGTGAAGCCTTCAATAGCTGTACCGGGGGAATCTCCATATGGTACAGATATAATGGGAGGCTAATCAATGCCCGGGTGCGGTCAAGGGATGGCTCCCTATTGCTCAACCACGTTATGTACGCTGATGACTTGGTAATAGCTGCTCAGTCAGAGGAGGAGTTGGAGACGCTGCTGCTGAGACTGGAGCGTGCCACTAAGAGGTGGGGCCTTACCATCAGCCCCACCAAAACTAAGCACCTGCCTGGGTATTTTGTACCATCGGACACTCCACCCCCACAACTCCAAATCGGTGATGGGGCAGTTGTGGAGAGAGTGGAGAGTTTCCCATACCTGGGCAGTGTGGTTATGACTGGCTCCAGTTTAACAGCAGAGGTCTCACTCCGAATCAGTCGAGTGGCAATATCTTTTCATCGGTTGCGTAACGCTGTGTGGAAGCTACCTGGTCTGTCGCTCTGCACTAAGCTTCAGGTCTTCTCGGCCACGGTCATTCCCTCCCTTCTCTACGCTTGCGAAACGTGGACCCCCCTAATGGAACATCTTCGCCGGTTAGAAACATTTAGGCTGGCCTGCCTACGATCCATCCTGGGTTTAACCAGACTGGATTGTGTGAGGAGCTCACAAATTCTTGAAAGATCTGGGCAGGGTCCCATCGGTGAGCTCCTCCGGCAGGCAAGGCTGCGATGGCTGGGTCATGTAGCCCGCATGCCCAGCCACCGCATGCCGAAACAGCTTTTGTTTGGCCGGATTGAGGGGGCTAAACGGGCGCGGCACGGGCTAGAGAAGAGATGGAGTGATGTGGTACAGGAGGACGTGGAGCTGAGTGGACTTGCCGATGACTGGTACCAGCGGTGTCAAGATCGGCCTCTGTGGAGGAGGCTCGTGAAGGATACTACTGGGCAGTTGGAGGCAGTCGCCCTCCAACAACAACGGAGGGCGGAGGAGCGACGCTCACAACAGCGAGCGGAGCGCCGGGTGGCTAAAGCACAGCAGGTTGGCACAGTAGGGGGCACAGGTGGTGCATCAGCCAGTCATCTCAGTCAGTCGACCCGTGGCACCTGGGTCTGCCCCGTGACCTCCTGCCAGCGGGCGTTCGACACTTCACGTGGCCTCAGGGTGCACATAGCCTGGCACAAGCGTCGTGGTGACGTCACCGCCACTTAGTGGCGAATGGCGGTTGTTGTTGTTGTTGTGTGTCAGTGTGTGTGTGTGTCAGTGTGTGTGTGTCAGTGTGTGTGTGTCAGTGTGTGTGTGTGTCAGTGTGTGTGTGTGTCAGTGTGTGTGTGTGTCGGTGTGTGTGTGTGTCGGTGTGTGTGTGTCAGTGTGTGTCAGTGTGTGTGTGTCAGTGTGTGTGTGTCAGTGTGTGTGTGTCAGTGTGTGTGTGTGCGCGTGCACCTGTAGTGTAGCGGTCAGCGCTATGAACCTGGCGACCCGGGTTCGATTCCCGCTCACGGCCAACACCCAAGTGACGATTGTCTGAACCGGTCCCGGGCCTTCCCTAGGTCGACCCGGCCTCAAATGAGTACCCGGTGCGATGTGCAGTAAACATCGCCGCTCGTGGAGACGAAGGCGGCCGGGCGTGGTGCTGTCCACCCAACCCCCTCGTGTGCCGTGCCGGCCTTCATAGCTGCTGCTCGCTATCAGCGCTCGCCCCCAACAGTCTGTTAAAGCAGGGGGCCCCGCTACCGGTCCCGCGGCCTGTTAGGAACGGGGGGCCGCACAGCAGCAGGAGGCGATAGCGGCGAAGTCCGATCACGTGGCCCGCGTGCCCCCGTTATTTTATTACTTTTCCCACTTCCGTCGGCGCCTCTTTCCCCGCGCCGCGCACTCGGTCTCGGCCACGTGGTGTTGGCGCGCCCGCAAGCTTCTCTAACCCCTGGTGGCCGCGATGAGCCAAGAGCAAACGTCGCTGGAGAGCTTCTTTGAAAACGTGGCGAGAAAAATTGTCTCTCACGTCGTCGGTGCCTGGTGCCAAAACGGTTGGGGGGGGACCCGCTGTGGTCAAGGATGCACGGGGAGGGATCTCTGATCGTTTTCCGTGCGTCTGTCCAGGTGTGGTTTACCTGTTCGGCAAGGTGCTGGTGGAGGACTCTCAGTCGTACGTGAGCTGCTGCGTCACCGTTCAGAACGTCGAGCGCTGCCTGTACCTGCTCCCTCGCGACAAGGTGTGACCAGGACTCCACCCACGCCACCCATCACCACCCACGCCACCCACACCACACCTCGCCCATGGCTCACGATCGCCGGTCAATCAGAGCCGTTTCTTCCAGCGCGAGATGACGGGGGTAGACCCTCTTTAAAACGGACTGGCGCCCGAATGCGTTGTCTCTGGCACGCGTGTCAGAGACACGAACCCCAAGTAGATCCCTCGGGGCCCCTGGCCACTGCCCTCTTGGTTGTGCCGAAGGACGCGCGGCCGCAGCCGCCGCCTCGGCCGTCACTTCACTGCTCCTCGGGGAGGCGAGGGCGATGCGATGAGCCCTCCGGCTCCCGGGGACGGCAAACTTTGGAGTTGGCTGCGCGACGCCGAGGGGGTCGACGTCTTTGGCCTGCCGCGAATTGGTCCGTGCCAAAGGAGAGGAACAAGCGTCATTTTGATTCTCGGCGCGTTCATTCACCCGCACCACCACCACCACCACCACTCCCCCCTCCCCCGCCCGCCGCCGTTTGCCTCCACCCCCGGCCCTCAGCGCGTGGACGTGAAGACGGGCGTCGCCACGGACGACGAGCCCGTCTCCATGAAGGACGTGTATGAGGAGTTCAACTCGCTCGCTGACAAGTTCCGCATCATGAAGTTCAAGTCGAGGGTGAGCCGCGTGTCTGCGCGTGGGGAGTGGCGGTGCAGCGGTCGGCGCGCTGCGCCACGAGCCCGGCGTGGACCCCCGAGGTCTATCCCGTGACCTCCTGCACCTAGCCTGGCACAGTAGGGGGGACAGGGGTGCTGCATCTGCCAGTAGTCATCTCAGTCAGCCAACCCCATGGCACCTGCTGGGTCTATCCCGTGACCTCCTGCACCTAGCCTGGCACAGTAGGGGGGACAGGCGGTGCATCGTTCAGTCGTCTCAGTCAGCCAACCTCATGGCACCTGCTGGGTCTGTCACGTGACCTGCACCTAGCCTGGTACATTGGGGTGCACAGGCGGTGCATCTGCCAGTCGTCTCAGTCAGCCAACCCCATGGCACCTGCTGGGTCTGTCACGTGACCTGCACCTAGCCTGGTACATTGGGGTGGACAGGGGCGGTGCATCTGCCAGTCATCTCAGTCAGCCAACCCCATGACACCTGCTGGGTCTATCCCGTGACCTCCTGCACCTAGCCTGGCACAGTAGGGGGGACAGGGGCGGTGCATCTGCCAGTCGTCTCAGTCAGCCAACCCCATGACACCTGCTGGGTCTATCCCGTGATCTCCCACCAGCAACGAGCCTTTGACACTTCACGTAACCTCGAAGGGCGCACCTGGCCTGGCACAGTGGTGATGTCACCACCGCCACCTGGTGGCGGCTGTTACTGTTGTTGTTGTTGCTGTTGTTGCTGTTGTGTGCGTCCGCTCGTGTGTGCGTGTGATGGCCTTCCATCGGCCCTCATCACTAACAAGCAACTCCTTACCCCAACGACCTCTTGAGGCTTCGATGGGCGGCGGCGGTGGTGGTGGGGGTGGTGGTGGCGGTGGTGGGGTGGAATCTTTGTGTTGTTTTTGGGCTTGATCGCGTTAACGTACAAATGTGTCGTTAAACCCGCGTCCGGGCGGTGGCGGGCGTGACGACGCATTTACACATTTGCGCGATCGAACCCCGAGATAAACCCAGCGTCGTGGATGATGTTGGTCGCGACGGCCTCCCATAACGGACTCCACCCCCTGTTCGCCTGTGCACCGCAGAAAGTGGAGAAGTGCTATGCCTTTGAGGGCAAGGACGTCCCCGTGCAGTCCGAGTACCTGGAGGTCAAGTACCTGGTCAGTGAGCTCTCACGCCCCTCGCCGATGCCGCGCCGTTGCCCGCTGATCGGCGGCCTTCTCCCCCCGCCCACTCCCCCAACCCTTCACCAAAGTGGTCGCCGTCGTTCGGGCGGCCGACGAAGCTGACGCAAGTTTTACGCTGAAAGGACTCCCTCCCGGGGCGTTGGGCCTAGTAGACTCGTCGGTCGGGGGGGCGGTGGCCGGTGGCGCCGCGGTTAGCGCTGCGCTGCGAACCCGGCGAGCCGAGTTCTGACGGGAATGAGTTGGCGAACACTCTCGGGTTCTTATTCTTAGTTTTTTCGGTAAAGTCACCACGTTGAAGGGAAAACAACAAAATAATAAAAAATATATATAAAACAATAAAAAAAAATTCTCACGACGTTTCGACCATAACTCAAACGGTCATCTTCAGGTGTGTTGGTTTGCATAAATTTATTTTTAAGCCGTCTGGCTTCCATGAGAGATTCGTTCATGAGGCTATCCACATATACAAGCACAGAGACAATTTCAACCGAGAAGATGGATTCTATCTTAACAATCATTGGAAAGATTTGATAAACCATTTCAGGTCTTAATTGATTGTTCACGCTTACAGTGGCTTTCAGACAGCATACATTAAAAAAAAATTTCGTCTCCCCCCTCCTCTTTTCAGAATATAGATGGACTAGTCCTAAATAAACTGCCAAATCGTTGCGCGTGGCGCTAACGTTTTTATAAATAAATAAATGCGCCGTTTAAAAATAAATTTATGCGAACCAACACACCTGAAGACGACCGTTTGAGTTATGGTCGAAACGTCCGTGAGAATTTTTTTTTATTGTTTTATATATATTTTATTATTTTGTTGTTTCCCTTCAACGTGGTGACTTTACCGAAAAAAAAACTAAGAGTATGAACTACTGCAGTCACGAAAGCTTTAAATCAAAACTCTCGGGTTCTGTTCGGTAAAGTCACCACGTAGGTAAAAAAAAAAAAATTAAAACGGCAAAAATCGCGACGTTTCGGCCGCAGCACAAGCGGCCTTTGTCAGGTCGTGTTGTTGTGTTGTGGCCGAAACGTCGTGATTGTTGTTGTTGTTGTTGTTTTATTTTTTTACCCACCACGTGACTTTTACCGAGTAGATCCAAAGAGTGTGGATCCTTGCAGTCACGAAAGCTTCAAATGTCGAGTTTGTGAATCTTAGATGACGACGACGACAACGATGATTTCAAAGGGTGCCGCCATCGCTCCCGGTGGCTTCCGAATGTCGGAAGGAAGAGCGTTCCAGACGGCCGCAGAAGCGTATCTGAAAGCGCCGCGCGATGCAGTGGCCATCTGTTCGATGGCTAGCTAAATGAGTAGTGTATAGTTGTGTATAGTGTTGTATTAGTGTTTGTGTATAGTGTTGTCGCTAAAAGTGTAGTGTATAGTAGTTTGTAGCGTAGTGTAGTGTATATTTAAGTGTATAGTGCAGTGTCTATAGCATCTGAAAGTGCTCATTGCAGTGACCATCTGTTCGATGGCTAGCTAAATGAGTAGTGTATAGTAGTGTATAGTGTTGTATATAGTGTAGTGTATAGTAGTTTGTAGTGTAGTGTATATTTAAGTGTATAGTGCAGTGTCTATAGCATCTGAAAGTGCTCATTGCAGTGACCATCTGTTCGATGGCTAGCTAAATGAGTAGTGTATAGTAGTGTATAGTGTTGTATATAGTGTAGTGTATAGTAGTTTGTAGTGTAGTGTATATTTAAGTGTATAGTGTAGTGTCTATAGCATCTGAAAGTGCGCATTGCAGTGACCATCTGTTCGATGGCTAGCTAAATGAGTAGTGTATAGTAGTGTATAGTGTTGTATATAGTGTAGTGTATAGTAGTTTGTAGTGTAGTGTATATTTAAGTGTATAGTGTAGTGTCTATAGCATCTGAAGGTGTGCATTGCAGTGACCATCTGTTCGATGGCTAGCTAAATTAGTAGTGTATAGTAGTGTATAGTGTTGTATATAGTGTAGTGTATAGTAGTTTGTAACGTAGTGTAGTGTATATTTAAGTGTATAGTGCAGTGTCTATAGCATCTGAAAGTGCGCATTGCAGTGACCATCTTTGTTCGATGGCTAGCTAAATGAGTAGTGTATAGTAGTGTATAGTGTTGTATATAGTGTAGTGTATAGTAGTTTGTAGTGTAGTGTATATTTAAGTGTATAGTGTAGTGTCTATAGCATCTGAAAGTGCGCATTGCAGTGACCATCTTTGTTCGATGGCTAGCTAAAAGTGTAGTGTATAGTAGTGTATAGTGTAGTGTATATAGTGTATAGTGTTGTAGCTAAAAGTGTAGTGTATAGTAGTTTGTAGTGTAGTGTATATTTAAGTGTACAGTGTAGTGTCTATAGCATCTGAAAGTGCGCATTGCAGTGGCCATCTGTTCGATGGCTAGCTAAATGAGTAGTGTATAGTGTTGTATATAGTGTAATGTATAGTAGTTTGTAGTCTAGTGTATATTTAAGTGTACAGTGTAGTGTCTATAGCATCTGAAAGTGCGCATTGCAGTGACCATCTTTGTCCGATGGCTAGCTAAAAGAGTAGTGCATAGTGTTGTATATAGTGTTGTATATAGTAGTGTATAGTAGTTTGTAGTGTATAGTGTAGTGTATAGTAGTTTGTAGCGTAGTGTAGTGTATATTTAAGTGTACAGTGCAGTGTCTATAGCATCTGAAAGTGCGCTACCACCGCCGCCAGCACCACCTGGCCGTCGTTGTTGCGACGTTGTTGTTGCGACGTTGTTGTTGCGACGTTGTTGTTGCGACGTTGTTGTTGCGACGTTGTTGTTGCGACGTTGTTGCAGGCGCAGTACCCGGCGGTGCCGGCGGACCTGTGCGGGCAGACGTTCTCCCGCGTGTTTGGCTCCAGCACCTCAAGCCTGGAGCGTCTGCTGGTGACGCGCGGAATTCACGGGCCCTGCTGGGTGCACGTGGCCTCCCCGCGTACAGCACGCACGCACACACACGCACGCACACGCTCGCACACGCTCACAGCCACCAACATTGGCGCTGGGCCCTCCCCTAGGTCGGCTGAGCCTCAAATGAGTTGCCTGGAGAGATGTGTAAAAGCATCGCCGCCACACCCACTCCCTCGTGTGCCGTGCCGGTAGCCTTCATAGGTGCCGCTCGCTATTTCGGCACTTGGCCCCAACAGTCTGTTAAAGGCTACATTTGTGGGTGTGTGTATGATTGCTGTGCGTGTGACCGTGTGTGTGGCTGTGTGTATGATTGCTGTGCGTGTGACCGACCGTGTGTGTGGGTGTGTGTATGATTGCTGTGCGTGTGACCGTGTGTGTGGGTGTGTGTATGATTGCTGTGCGTGTGACCGTGTGTATGGCTGTGTGTATGATTGCTGTGCGTGTGACCGTGTGTGTGGGTGTGTGTATGATTGCTGTGCGTGTGACCGTGTGTGTAGGTGTGTATGATTGCTGTGCGTGTGACCGTGTGTGTGGGTGTGTGTATGTTTGCTGTGCGTGTGACCGTGTGTGTGGGTGTGTGTATGATTGCTGTGCGTGTGTGTGTGGGTGTGTGTATGATTGCTGTGCGTGTGCATGACCGTGTGTTTGCGTATGTGTGTGTGATTGCGGTGTGTGTGTGTGATTGCTGTGTGTGTGTGTGACCGTGTGCTTGGGTGTGTGTGTATATATGACCGTGTGTGAAAGTCCGTTAACCAATGGCACTTGGGATTGGTCCCGTAACCTCCTGCCAGCGGGCGTTTGACACTTAATGTGGCCTCAAGGTGCGCATAGCCTGGCACAAGCGCCGTGGTGACGTCACCGCCACTTAGTGGCGAATGGCGGTTGTTGTTTGTGCGAGTGAGCGTGTGGGTGAGCGTGTAAACGATTGGTGTGTGTGTGTCTCCGTAGAGCTCACTAACATCCTTACCTTTGTGCTTAGGCCTCACCAACAGCACTTGCCCCAACAGTCCGTCAAGGTTATGCGGTGGGGGGGGGAACCTCTTTTGCCTTTGTGCGTAGAGCTGAGCGCTCGGCCTGTGAGCTGGTGCCGAGTGGAGTGCCTCTGCCCGCGTCCGGGCCTTCTCACCGCCCTCAAGGACGGGCCCCCGCCTCCGCTGGTGGTCATGGCGCTCTCCATGAAGACGCTGCCCAACCACAGGACCCACCAGAACGAGGTCGCGACCCCCCCCGCCGCCACCCTCCCCCTCCCCCCCCGCGTCGTCGATGACGTGTATCACTTTTGACGCGGGCGTCGCGCGTTCGCCCGCCGCCAATGAGAACCCGTGGTAAAGAGGGGGGTGGTTTTTGTGTTTTTTTTTGTTTTGTTTTGTTTTGTTGGGGGGGTTTAAATCGCGTGCGAGTAACGGCCGACCGATAAACAGCCAACCGGCGCGGTTCGTTGACGTTTCGACTGCAAGACAAGCAATCGCCATCAGGTGTGATAACCACAGCAAAAACATTTTATTGTTTCCTTTCTACGTGACTTTACCGAAAGAACCAAGAATATTACTGTTATTATTATTTTGATTTAAAGATTTCGTGACTGCAAGGATTCATATTCTTGGTTCTTTCGGTGAAGTCACCACCGCGTAGAAGGGAAAGCAATAAAATAATACAAATATAAAACAATAAAATTCTCGCGACGTTTCGACTGCAACACAAGCAATCATCATCAGGTGTGAAAACCACAGCAAAAACATTTTATTGTTTCCTTTCTACGTTACTTTGCCGAAAGAACCAAGAATATTATTGTTGTTATTATTTTGATTTAAAGATTTCGCGACTGCAGGGATTCACATTCTTGGTTCTTTCGGTAAAGTCACCACGTAGAAGGGAAAACAATAAAATAATAAAAATATAAAACAATAAAATTCTCACGACGTTTCGACTGAAACACAAGCAATCATCATCAATCATTTGATCAATCATCTGATCAATCATCTGATGATGATTGCTTGTGTTGCAGTCGAAACGTGAGAATTTTATTTTATATTTTTATTATTTTATTGTTTCCCTTCTATGTGACTTTACCGAAAGAATCAAGAATATCGAGACGATAGTTGAATTCGTCCCAAACGCCTCTCAAAGTGTCACCTTCCACTGAAGTCACCTTTAATTTCTGCACTTGAGTGATTATAATAATTGGGTGCAGTTAAATAATACACATTACAACTAATTACTAATCTACAACTCATTATTAATTATAACAATGGACTGATCGCTAAACTATAATTACAATACCCCGGCACCCCTCCGCCTCATCGAATCACTGCATCAGATTGGGTTAAATGATGACGTCACCCTGCTGCTGCTGCTGCTGATCTATTTAAGACCGGGAGCAAGTGGGAGGCCTTCACCATTCTGGCAAATCGCCCGATGTTGCTGGATGTAATACCGTGTAGGAACCTCCTGGTTATACACCAGCCCACAGGGGGATTGTTGTCGTGTCCGTCCGTCGTGCGTGCATCGAACAATGGGTGGGGAGGGGCTGGGTGGGGAGAGAGGGAGGGGCTGGGTGGGAAGGGGAGGGGCTGGTCACCCCGTGGTGCCCTTATAAAACTCAACGTTGCACCTACTCACGCCGGCTTGTGCCCGCCCTCACAGTCGGGCACATTGTTGCGGAACACACCACGTGGTGGTGCCGCCCGTTGTTGACCCTGGCCATTGACCGAGCAACCGGACGTTCCAGCCAGCTCCCTCCCGCAGGAGAATGTGTTTTGCCAGCGAAACGTCGTACTCAAAAATTGTAAATGTCGTGGATTCACTCTTCAACGTGACACTTTTTTTTACTCATTGGCCGTGTCGGGTGGTGGAGGGTTGCGACACATTTATAAATAAGGCGATCTCACCCAAAAGCCTTTATTATGAATCACACAGAGACGTTCAACATACACATGCAGTACATACATCATCAAAGCACATTTGTTTGCATGATTTGCCACAGTCATGTGTGGTTAATGCAGACTTTGATGCCTTGCAATAGGTGTGTCCGTTTGGTGGTTGGAACATCTTAACACCTTCTTGTGCTGTTGGCAGAAAGGCTAAAGCTTATTTTCTTTTTCAGTGGCGTATGCTTTGTTCGCCTCTTTGCAACCGCGATTCTTCAGCGTGTTCTTGTTTTAATGGTTAGGTTCGAAACACTTATAGTTCATCCGTGCTGTCCTCCAGTTGCCTGGGTGACAATGTGGACGAAGTTTTGCCCAATCGTGGCCAGACTGGCTCAAAAATCGTTGACGAACTAAACTTAACCCTCGAGCGGTAATAATGAAAAACAAGTTATATTTAAAATTATTATATTTTTTTTAAACACGCTTTCATGAAATGTACGTACTAGTAATGTCAGAACTCCACGACTCAGCTTGCCACAACGTAAGGGGACCGTGGAAAATTACAGCCAACGTCAGTTGGCCGTGGACAATTAGACCAAAGCCCAAACATAACATGTAAAAAAAATATATTTTTTAAATATTTGTTTTATATTTTTTATGATATAATATAGTGTTGTCATCAGTTTGACATCAGTATACCAAGTTTGCAGTCGATACCACATTGGGAAGCGGGTTCATATTGAGTTACAAGATTTGAGGATACAACAACAACAACAGACAGAGTGAGTTAAATGAAAGCGTGTAAAAAGATTGTTTACAATTTTTATTTTTTTATGATAGAATATAGTATTGTCATCAGTTTGACATCAGTATACCAAGTCTGTAGTCGATACCGCATTGGAAAAGCGGGTTAAAATTGAGTCACAAGATTTGAGCATACAACAGACAGTGACTTCTAACAAAAGCGTGTAATGATCCGGTTTGCTGGGCGTTAATTTTATCTGGCCGCGGTGGCTTTACGGCAGAAGCATTCGGCTCGCATTCGGGAAGGTCCGCGGGTTCAAGCCCTGGCTAGAGGGGGGTTGACTAGGCCTATCATGATCATCGTCCCTCCCTCCCGGTTCAGTGACGACTATCTGAACCGGTCCTGGGCCTCCCCTAGGTCGACTCGGCATTCAACCAGTACCCGGTGCTCTCTGCATAAAACATCGGCGCTCGAAGGCCGTGAGCCATGCCCGCCCGCCTTCAGATGAGCTGCTTCTCGCGAGCAGCACTTGCCCCAACAGTCTGTTGAGGCGACGCGGGTGATCTTGGCGCGTGTGTCGGCAGGTGATGTCAGTCGGAGTGCTCGTTCACCAGGCCTTCCCAGTTGACAAAGCTCCTCCCAGACCACCCTTCCAGTCATACTTCTCCGGTATGTGCCTGTGTGTGTGTGTGTGTGTCAATGTGTGTGTGTTGGTGTGTGTGTGTCCGTGTGTGTGTACGTGTGTGTGTGTCCGTAGTTTGTGAGTTTAACTCGTGGTTTAGTGGTAATTAATTGAAGGTGGAGGGGTTACCAGCCCGTCGCACCCATCCAGGCACGCTGAGGAGAGGCTTGCGGAGCCCCAATGCGGTTTCAGGAAAGGGCGGTCCTGCACAGATGCCATATTTTCTATCCGTCTGCTACAGCAGAGGTGTAGGGAATTCCAACAAGACGTACATCTCTGCTTTATTGACCTGGTCAAGGCCTATGATACCATCAATAAGCCTGGGCTCTGGGTTGTTCTTCGTGCTTTTGGAGTACCTGACCCTCTGCTCACGATCATTAAGGACCTTCATGATGGTGAGCGGGCCCGGGTAAAACTACGTGGCCGGGAGTCAGAGCCATTCCCTGTACACCTTGGGGTGCGACAGGGATGTCCTCTGGCTCCCACATTATTTAACATCTATTTTGACCACGTAGTTCGTGAAGCCTTCAATAGCTGTACCGGGGGAATCTCCATATGGTACAGATATAATGGGAGGCTGATCGATGCCCGGGTGCGGTCAAGGGATGGCTCCCTATTGCTCAACCACGTTATGTATGCTGATGATTTGGTAATAGCTGCTCAGTCAGAGGAGGAGTTGGAGACGCTGCTGCTGAGACTGGAGCGTGCCACTAAGAGGTGGGGCCTTACCATCAGCCCCACCAAAACTAAGCACCTGCCTGGGTATTTTGTACCATCGGACACTCCACCCCCACAACTCCCAATCGGTGATGGGGCATTTGTGGAGAGAGTGGAGAGTTTCCCATACCTGGGCAGTGTGCTTATGACCGGCTCAAGTTTAACAGCAGAGGTCTCACTCCGAATCAGTCGAGCGGCAATATATTTTCATCGGTTGCGTAACGCTGTGTGGAAGCTACGTGGTCTGTCGCTCCGCACTAAGCTTCAGGTCTTCTCAGCCACGGTCATTCCCTCCCTTCTCTACGCTTTCGAAACGTTGACCCCCCTAATGGAACATCATCGTCGGTTAGAAACATTTAGGCTAGCCTGCCTATGATCCATCCTGGGTTTAACCAGGCTGGATTGTGTGAGGAGCTCAAAAATCCTTGAAAGATCTGGGCAAGGTCCCATCGGTGAGCTCCTCCGGCAGGCAAGGCTGCGTTGGCTGGGTCATGTAGCCCGCATGCCCACCCACCGCATGCCTAAGCAGCTTTTGTTCGGCCGGATCGAGGGGGCTAAATGGGCGCGGCACGGGCTAGAGAAGAGATGGAGTGATGTGGTACGGGAAGACGTGGAGCTGAGTGGACTTGCCGATGACTGGTACCAGCGGTGTCAAGATCGGCCTCTGTGGAGGAGGCTCGTGTTGGACTCTACTGGGCAGTTGGAGGCAGTCGCCCTCCAACAACAACGGAGGGCGGAGGAGCGACGCTCACAACAACGAGCGGAGCGCCGGGTGGCTAAAGCACAGCAGGTTGGCACAGTAGGGGGCACAGGTGGTGCATCAGCCAGTCATCTCAGTCAGTCGACCCGTGGCACCTGGGTCTGCCCCGTGACCTCCTGCCAGCGGGCGTTCGACACTTCACTTGGCCTCAAGGTGCACATGGCCTGGCACAAGCGTCGTGGTGACGTCACCGCCACTTAGTGACGAATGGCGGTTGTTGTGTGTCCGTGTGTGTGTCCGTTTGTGGGGAGCGGTAGTGTAGCGGTTAGCGCTACGCTGCGCTATGATCCCGGCGATCCGCGTTCGATTCCCGCTCACGGCCAACATCAGTGACGATTATCTGAACTGGTCCTGGGCCTCCCCTAGGTCGACTCAGCCTCAAATGAGTACCTGGTGCGGTGTGTAAACATCGCCACTGGGGAGACAAAGGCGGTCGGGCGTGGTGCTGGCCACCCACCCCATCGTGTGCCGTTCCGGCCTTCATAGGTGCTCGCTAACAGCACTTGCCCCTACAGTCTGTCAAGGCTATACGGGGGATCTTTGTCGGTGTGTGTGTCTGTGTCAACCGAGATATACAGGCACCTGGGTCTGTCCCGTAATCTCCTGCACCTAGCCTGGCACAGTAGGGGAACAGGTGGTGCATCTGCCACTCAGCTCAGTCAGCCAACCCATGGCACCTGCTGGGTCGGTCCCGTGACCTCCTGCACCTAGCCTGGCACAGTAGGGGAACAGGTGGTGCATCTGCCAGTCATCTCAGTCAATCCATGGCACCTGCTGAGTCTGTCCTGTGATCTCCTGTACCTAGCCTGGCACAGTAGGGGAACAGGTGGTGCATCTGCCAGTCATCTCAGTCAATCCATGGCACCTGCTGAGTCTGTCCCGTGATCTCCTGCACCTAGCCTGGCACAGTAGGGGAACAGGTGGTGCATCTGCCAGTCATCTCAGTCAATCCATGGCACCTGCTGGGTCTGTCCCGTGATCTCCTGCACCTAGCCTGGCACAGTAGGGGAACAGGTGATGCATCTGCCAGTCATCTCAGTCAGCCAACCCGTGGCACCTGCTGGGTCTGTCCCGTGATCTCCTGCACCTAGCCTGGCACAGTAGGGATAACAGGTGGCGCATCGGCCAGTCATCTCAGTCAATCCATGCCACCTGCTGGGTCTGTCCTGTGAACTCCTGCACCTAGCAAATCGCAACGTTCACCCTACAAAGTCACTATACACTGCACTACACACTTTACGATATACGCTACACTACTGTACACTACACTTCTATACCATACCTATCAACCTCTTTATCAGCGCCCTACCTTATTTCCAGACCAACTCAGAACGTATTGGTCACCCCGTGCCCATTGCAAATCTCGGCCTGCTTTCTTTGCCTCGTGTCCCGTCCCCCGCAGCAATTTGCAAACCCGGGGACTGCATCTTCCCCTTCAACCTGCAGGACGTGCTCAAGAAACAGGTGAGCGGGTGGGCGGCGTCCTTAAGAAATGACCGGTGGCGTCCTTAAGAAATGAGATATGGTGTCTTTAAGAAATAACTGGTGGCGTCTTGAAGAAACGGGTGGCGTCCTTAAGAAATGACCGGTGGCGTCCTTAAGAAATGAGATATGGTGTCTTTAAGAAATAACTGGTGGCGTCTTGAAGAAACGGGTGGCGTCCTTAAGAAATGACCGGTGGCGTCCTTAAGAAATGAGATATGGTGTCTTTAAGAAATAACTGGTGGCGTCTTGAAGAAACGGGTGGCGTCCTTAAGAAATGACCGGTGGCGTCCTTAAGAAATGACCGGTGGCGTCCTTAAGAAATGACCGGTGGCGTCTTGAAGAAACGGGTGGCGTCCTTAAGAAATGAGGGGTGGTGTCCTTAAGAAATGACCAGTGTCATCTTTAAGAAATGACTGGTGGCGTCTTGAAGAAACGGGTGGTGTCCATAAGAAATTACTGATGGCGTCTTGAAGAAACGGGTGGCGCCTTAAGAAATGACTGGTGTCGTCCTTAAGAAATGACCGGTGTCGTCCTTAAGAAATGACCGGTGGCGTCTTTAAGAAATGACCGGTGGCGTCTTGAAGAAATGACTGGTGGCGTCTTGAAGAAACGGGTGGTGTCCTTAAAAAATGACCGGTGGCGTCCTTAAGAAATGACCGGTGGCGTCTTTAAGGAGCAGGTTGGGGTAAATTGCTGCCCCCGTGCTGTGTGACACGGAGGTGAACCAGGGGCAGCGCTGCGATAGAGCGGGAGGCTACGTTTGTGTCAGAGATCGTTGGCCGAAGAGATGGAGCTGATGGGGTTACAGTAGGACGTGGAGCTGAGTGGACTTGCCGATGACCGGTACCAGCGGTGTCAAGATCGTCCTCTGTGGAGGAGGAGGCTCGTGAAGGACGCTGCTACTGGGCAGTTGTTGGAGGCAGTCGCCCTCCAGCAACAACGGAGGGCGGAGGAGCGACGCTCGCAACAACGAGCGGGGCTGCCGGGCGGCTAAAATGGATCGAGTTGGCGCAGTATGGGGTAACAGGTGGCGGTGCATCTACCGGTCATCTCGGTCTGCCAACCCATGGCACCTGCTGGGTCTGTCCCGTGACCTCCTGCCAGCGGGGGTTCGACACTTCACGTGGCCTCGAAGTGCACCTAGCCTGGCACAGGCGCCGTGGTGACGTCGTAACGCCACTTAGTGGCGAATGGCGGTTGTTGTTGTTGTTGTGCTGCGTGTGCTCACGGTGTGTCCGCGTCTGCGCAGTCGATGAAGATGGAGGTCTTCGTCACAGAGCGAGCACTCCTCGGCTTCCTGCTCGCGAAGATCCACGTGACGGACCCGGACGTCCTCGTGGTGAGAGACTCGCCCATCTCCCCGTCAACCCTCCACCCCCCGTCCCCCTGTCAACCCTCCACCCCGTCCACTCGGACCACTCATCCGACCCTTGGCACTCGAGCTTGACTTGAAGCTTTCGAGAATTACTCTCTGGTTCTTTCGGTAAAGTCACGTTAGAAATGAAATGAATAATATGACACGACGTTTCGAGACACATACACAGAGAGACACATACACAGAGAGAGAGACACATACACAGAGAGACACATACACAGAGAGAGAGAGAGACACATACACAGAGAGAGAGACACATACACAGAGAGACACATACACAGAGAGAGAGAGACACACATACACAGAGAGACACATACACAGAGAGAGAGACACATACACAGAGAGACACATACACAGAGAGAGAGACACATACACAGAGAGACACATACACAGAGAGAGAGACACATACACAGAGAGAGAGACATACACAGAGAGAGAGAGACACACACAGAGAGAGACACATACAGAGAGAGACACAGACACGGAGAGAGACACAGACACGGAGAGAGACACACACAGAGAGAGAGAGACAGAGAGAGAGACACATACACAGAGAGAGACACATACACAGAGAGAGAGACACACAGACACGGAGAGAGAGACACATACACAGAGAGCGACACAGACACGGAGAGAGAGACACACAGACACAGAGAGAGACACACAGACACGGAGAGAGAGAGACACATACACAGAGAGAGAAAGACATACACAGAGAGAGAGAGACACATACACAGAGAGAGAGACACATACACAGAGAGAGACACACAGACACGGAGAGAGACACATACACAGAGAGAGAGAGAGACACATACACAGAAAGACACACACAGAGAGAGACACAGACACGGAGAGAGAGGCACATACACAGAGAGAGACACACAGACACGGAGAGAGACGCATACACAGAGAGAGACACACACAGAGAGAGAGACACAGACACAGAGATACACATACACAGAGAGAGAGACACATACACAGAGAGATACACACACAGACACGGAGAGAGAGAGAGAGACATAGACACAGAGAGAGAGAGACATACACAGAGAGAGACACATGCACAGAGAGAGAGACACATACACAGAGAGAGAGAGACACAGACACGGAGAGAGAGAGACACATACACAGAGAGAGAGAGACACATACACAGAGAGAGACACACAGACACGGAGAGACACATACACAGAGAGAGACACAGACACGGAGAGAGAGACACACAGACACGGAGAGAGAGACACAGACACGGAGAGAGAGACACACAGACACGGAGAGAGACACATACACAGAGAGAGAGACACATACGCAGAGAGAGACACACGGACACGGAGAGAGACACATACACAGAGAGAGAGACACATACACAGAGAGAGAGACAGACACGGAGAGAGAGGCACACACAGAGAGACACATACACAGAGAGAGACACACAGAGAGAGAGACACATACACAGAGAGAGAGACACATACACAGAGAGAGACACACAGACACGGAGAGAGAGACACACAGACACAGAGAGAGACACATACACAGAGAGAGACACACAGACACGGAGAGAGAGAGACACATACACAGAGAGAGAAAGACATACACAGAGAGAGAGACACATACACAGAGAGAGAGAGACACATACACAGAGAGAGAGAGACACAGACACAGAGAGAGAGACACACAGACACAGAGAGAGAGACAGAGAGAGAGAGACACATACACAGAGAGAGACACACAGACACGGAGAGACACATACACAGAGAGAGAGACACAGACACGGAGAGAGAGACACACAGACACGGAGAGAGAGACAGAGAGAGAGAGACACAGACACGGAGAGAGAGACACACAGAGAGAGAGAGACAGACACGGAGAGAGAGACACACACAGAGAGACACATACACAGAGAGAGAGAGACACAGAGAGAGACACATATACAGAGAGAGACACACAGACACGGAGAGAGAGACACATACACAGAGAGAGACACACAGACACGGAGAGAGAGACACACAGACACGGAGAGAGACACATACACAGAGAGAGAGACATACACAGAGAGAGAGACACATACACAGAGAGTGAGACACATACACAGAGAGTGAGACACATACACACAGAGAGAGAGAGACACATACACAGAGAGAGAGACACAGACACGGAGAGAGAGACACACACAGAGAGACATACACAGAGAGACATACACAGAGAGAGAGACACATACACAGAGAGACACATACACAGAGAGAGATACATACACAGAGAGAGAGACACATACACGGAGAGACACACAGACACGGAGAGAGACACACACAGAGAGAGACACATACACAGAGAGAGAGAGACAGACACAGAGAGACACACAGACACAGAGAGAGAGACACATACACAGAGAGAGACACACAGACACGGAGAGACACAGAGAGAGACACATACACAGAGAGAGACACACAGACACGGAGAGAGAGACACACACACAGAGAGACACAGAGAGAGAGACATACACAGAGAGACACATACACAGAGAGAGACACACAGAGAGACATACACAGAGAGAGACACAGACACGGAGAGACACAAAGAGAGAGAGAGACATACACAGAGAGAGACACACAGACACGGAGAGAGAGACACATACACAGAGAGAGAGACACAGACACGGAGAGAGAGACACACAGAGAGAGAGACACAGAGAAAGAGAGAGACACAGAGAGAGAGACACACACAGAGAGAGAGAGACACACACAGAGAGAGACACACGGAGCGAGAGAGAGACATACACAGAGAGAGACACAGACACGGAGAGAGAGACACATACACAAAGAGAGAGAGACAGACACAGAGAGAGACACATACACAGAGAGAGAGAGACAGACACAGAGAGACACACAGACACGGAGAGAGAGACACATACACAGAGAGAGAGAGAGACAGACACGGAGAGACAGACACACAGAGAGAGAGACACAGAGAGAGACACAGAGAGAGAGAGACATACACAGAGAGAGAGACACAGAGAGAGAGAGAGACACAGAGAGAGAGACAAAGAGAGAGACACACAGAGAGAGAGACACACAGAGAGACACACACAGAGAGAGACACAGAAAGAGAGAGACACAGAGAGAGAGAGACACACAGAAAGAGAGAGACACACAGAGAGAGACACACAGAAAGAGAGAGACACACAGAAAGAGAGAGACACACAGAAAGAGAGAGAGAGACAAAGAGAGAGACACACAGAGAGAGACACACACAGAGAGAGACACACAGAGAGAGAGACACACAGAAAGAGAGAGACACAGAGAGAGAGACACACAGAGAGAGACACACAGAGAAACAACGCCTCTGTGATGAGGTATTATATATTGAGAGAGAGAGGGGTGAGGGGAGGGGTCCACGCCTGCTCTCTTCTGTCGCTTGGCCACAGCCCCTGTTCTTGATCCTTCTCGTAGACCCCCCCAGATCGTTCCCCTGTCTGTCCCTTAACCTGTCGCTACGCCCTGTGACCCCTAGTCCCTTCCCATGCTGATTCCCCCTTCATTACCCCCCGTGCCCACTATGTCAAGTAACCTGTCGCTACGCCCTGTGACCCCTAGTCCCTTCCCATGCTGATTCCCCCTCATTACCTCTATCATTACCTCCCGTGCCCATTGTCAAGTAACCTGTCGCTACGCCCTGTGACCCCTAGTCCCTTCCCATGCTGATTCCCCCTTCATTACCCCCCCGTGCCCACGATGTCAAGTAACCTGTCACTTCCCCCTGTGACCCGTAGTCCCTTCCCATGCTGATTCCCCCATCATTACCTCTATCATTACCTCCCGTGCCCACTATGTCAAGTAACCTGTCGCTACGCCCTGTGACCCCTATTCCCTTCCCATGCTGATTCCCCCTTCATTACCTCTATCATTACCTCCCGTGCCCACTATGTCAAGTAACCTGTCGCTACGCCCTGTGACCCCTATTCCCTTCCCATGCTGATTCCCCCTTCATTACCTCTATCATTACCTCCCGTGCCCACGATGTCAAGTAACCTGTCGCTACACCCTGTGACCCCTAGTCCCTTCCCATGCTAATTCCCCCTATCATTACCTCCCGTGCCCACTATGTCAAGTAACCTGTCGCTACCCCCTGTGACCCCTAGTCCCTTCCCATGCTGATTCCCCCTTCATTACCTCCCGTGCCCACTGTCAAGTAACCTGTCGCTACGCCCTGTGACCCCTAGTCCCTTCCCCTGCTGATTCCCCCTTCATTACCTCTATCATTACCCCCTGTGCCCACGATGTCAAGTAACCTGTCGCTACGCCCTGTGACCCCTAGTCCCTTCCCATGCTGATTCCCCCTTCATTACCTCTATCATTACCTCCCGTGCCCACTGTCAAGTAACCTGTCGCTACGCCCTGTGACCCCTAGTCCCTTCCCCTGCTGATTCCCCCTTCATTACCTCTATCATTACCTCCCGTGCCCACGATGTCAAGTAACCTGTCGCTACCCACTGTGACCACTAGTCCCTTCCCATGCTGATTCCCCCGTCATTACCCCCCGTGACCACTATGTCAAGTAACCTGTCGCTACGCCCTGTGACCCCTAGTCCCTTCCCATGCTGATTCCCCCTTCATTACCTCTATCATTACCTCTATCATTACCTCCCGTGCCCACTATGTCAAGTATCCTGTCGCTACGCCCTGTGACCACTAGTCCCTTCCCCTGCTGATTCCCCCTTCATTACCTCTATCATTACCTCTATCATTACCTCCCGTGCCCACGATGTCAAGTAACCTGTCGCTACGCCCTGTGACCCCCTTAGTCCCTTCCCCTGCTGATTCCCCCTTCATTACCCCCCCGCGACCGCTAGTCCCCCCCTTACCGCCCTGACACGTGCCTCCGACTCCTGCGGTGCACGCGCGCAGGGCCACGACATCGTCGGCTTCGACCTGGAGGTGCTGCTGCAGAGGATCTCGGCGTGCAAGGCCCCCCACTGGAGCAAGCTCAGTCGCCTGCGTCGCTCTGCCATGCCTCGCCTCGGGGTGACAGGGGGGCGGACGTGCCACGGGAACGTGCCGGGGGGGCGAGCGAAGTCGCCCGTCTCCTCTCAGTCGTCCGCTCTCGCTCTCTCTCTCTCTGAGTCGTCCTCTCTCGCTCTCTCTCTCTTGAGTCGTCCTCTCTCTCTTGCTCTCTCGCTCTTGAGTAGTCCTCTCTCTCTCTCTCTCTGAGTCGTCCTCTCTCTCTCTGAGTCGTCCTCTCTCTCTCGCTCTCTATCTCTGAGTCGTCCTCTCTCTCTCTGAGTCGTCCTCTCTCTCTCTCTGAGTCGTCCTCTCTCTCTCGCTCTCTCTCTCTGAGTCGTCCTCTCTCGCTCTCTCTCTGAGTCGTCCTCTCTCTCTCGCTCTCTCTCTCTGAGTCGCCCGTCTCCTCTCAGTCGTCTCGCTCTCGCTCTCTCTGAGTCGTCCACTCTCTCTCTGAGTTGTCCTCTCTCTTGAGTCGTCCTTTCTCTCTCTCGCTCTCTGAGTCGTCCTCTCTCTCTCTCTGAGTCGTCCTCTCTCTCTCTCTGAGTTGTCCACTCTCTCTTGAGTCGTCCTTTCTCTCTCTCGCTCTCTGAGTCGTCCTCTCTCTCTCTCTGAGTCGTCCTCTCTCTCTCTCTGAGTTGTCCACTCTCTCTTGAGTCGTCCTTTCTCTCTCTCTCTGAGTCGTCCTCTCTCTCTCTCTGAGTTGTCCTCTCTCTCTGAGTCGTCCTCTCTCTCTCTGAGTCGTCCTCTCTCTCTCTGAGTCGTCCTCTCTCCCTCTGAATCGTCCTCTCTCTCTCTCTCTGAGTCGTCCCCTCTCTCTGAGTCGTCCCCTCTCTCTCTGAGTCGTCCTCTCTCTCTCTCTGAGTCGTCCTCTCTCTGAGTCATCCTCTCTCTCTCTCTGAGTCGCCCTCTCTCTCTCTCTGACGGTGGGGGTGGTGTCTGTGACTGTGGGGGTGGTGTCTGTGACGGTGTGGGTGGTGTCTGTGTCGGTGTGGGTGGTGTCTGTGACGGTGTGGGTGGTGTCTGACGATGGGGGTTGTGTCTGTGTCGGTGTGGGTGGTGTCTGTGAAACAACGAAAAGCCACTACGGGTGGCCACGTGGAATGTTCGAACGCTCACTGCAGAGGAGAGGCTGCCACTCCTCTGTCGGGAGCTGGACCGGTACCGCCTGGATCTATGCGGCATTCAGGAGGTCCGGTGGACCGGCTCTGGCTCCTGCCACCATGAGGGGTGGACAGTCCTCTACTCGGGGCAGCAGACTGCCAAACAACAGGGTGTGGGTCTTCTTTTGAACAAAAGAATGAAGGGAGCGTGGGAGCGTGGCGGTGAGGTGTGGGAAGCTGTAAGCCCCAGGCTACTTTGGGCTCGCCTTCCCATCAACCGGAGGCGAGGAGTGGTGGTCGTGGTTACTTATGCACCCACCGAAGATGAACATCCGTGGAGGGATGCAGGCAAAGCCGATGAGTCAGATGCCTTCTATGATCTCCTGTCACAGGTGCTGGCTAAAGTGGCCCCTCAGGATAGAGTCATCATGTTGGGTGACTTTAATGCCCGAGTTGGTCATGATACTGGCACCTGGTCTGGAGTGATTGGAGGGCATGGGCCAGATCAGCTCAATAACAACGGTAGGAGGCTGCTAGATTTTTGTGCAGCCCATGGGCTTGTAATTACCAACACGCTGTTCCGGCATCGGCGCATCCACACAACATCATGGATGCATGCCGGGTCCAAGCAAGAACATCTGCTGGACTACATAGTGACGGACCAGCGAATGCGAGCCCATGTCCTTGACACCAGGACCTACCGTGGAGCTGATCTGCCATTCTTCCACTCCGGTGGTGGGTGTACACCCAGGACCCCATTCCAACATAAAGTGGCCTGGTCTCAGTTATCTGATGAAAGTTGCAAGCGAGAATTTCATCATCGCTTGCGGCTGGGATTGGCATTGTCCCCGACTCCTCCTGATGTCGAGGGTAAATGCGCGAGGTTTAGGACTGTGACTCATGCAGCTGCAATGGCTGCTTTGGGTACGCGGTCCAGACCTCCCCAGAGACTCTGGCTGACAGAGGAGGTGTTCAGGATGGTTGAGAAAAAGCGACAGGCCCACTGTCATCGGCTACAGAATCCCACGTCAGAGAATGAGGAGGCTTACCGCAGCCTTCGCTCGGAGGTTCGGAGAGCCGTGAGGCGCTGCAAGGATGGGTGGTGGTCGCGGGTTGCTGAGGAGATGGAGTCTGCCTCAGTGGCCCGTGATCACAAATCTCTATTTAACTCCATCAAAAAAGTAACCTGCAGCGCCACACCTATTACCATCATTAGGGGAAAAAACGGTGATCCAATCTCCGACCCCCAGGAACAGGTTCGCAGATTTGCTGAGCATTTCTGTGAGGTTCTGGGGGAGGGAAAATCCCTCAGCCAGGAAAACATCGTGGCACAAAGTGAGGATGACCCTGCTGAGGCTGCGGTGCCTCAAATATTGGAAGAAGTCACCCCCTGTGAGTGGCTGGCTGAGGTGCCATCTGCTGAGGAAGTATTGAAGGCGATCCGGAGTCTGAGACCAGGAAAGGCAGCGGGCAGAGATGATCTCCCAAGCGAAATGCTGAGGGAGGGTGGCGTTTGTGCACAGACTGCCTTATATGACATCATAACAACAGTCTGGACCACTGGACGGGTTCCGCAGGATTGGAAGGATGCCCTGGTGGTCCCCCTTTTTAAGAAGGGGGACCGCACAGACTGTAACAACTACAGGGGCATCTCACTCCTCAGTGTGCCGGGAAAGGTCCTGGCAAGGATTATTCAGCATCGCCTTGCCAGGCACGCTGAGGAGAGGCTTGCGGAGCCCCAATGCGGTTTCAGGAAAGGGCGGTCCTGCACAGATGCCATATTTTCTGTCCGTCTGCTACAGCAGAGGTGTAGGAAATTCCAACAAGACCTACATCTCTGCTTTATTGACCTGGTCAAGGCCTATGATACCATCAGTAGGCCTGGGCTCTGGGTCGTTCTTCGTGCTTTTGGAGTACCTGACCCTCTGCTCACGATCATTAAGGACCTTCATGATGGTGAGCGGGCCCGGGTAAAACTACGTGGCCGGGAGTCAGAGCCATTCCCTGTACACCTTGGGGTGCGACAGGGATGTCCTCTGGCTCCCACATTATTTAACATCTATTTTGACCACGTAGTTCGTGAAGCCTTCAATAGCTGTACCGGGGGAATCTCCATATGGTACAGATATAATGGGAGGCTAATCGATGCCCGGGTGCGGTCAAGGGATGGCTCCCTATTGCTCAACCACGTTATGTATGTTGATGATTTGGTAATAGCTGCTCAGTCAGAGGAGGAGTTGGAGACGCTGCTGCTGAGACTGGAGCGTGCCACTAAGAGGTGGGCCTTACCATCAGCCCCACCAAAACTAAGCACCTGCCTGGGTATTTTGTACCATCGGACACTCCACCCCCACAACTTCCAATCGGTGATGGGGCAGTTGTGGAGAGAGTGGAGAGTTTCCCATACCTGGGCAGTGTGCTTATGACTGGCTCCAGTTTAACAGCAGAGGTCTCACTCCGAATCAGTCGAGCGGCAATATCTTTTCATCGGTTGCGTAACGCTGTGTGGAAGCTACCTGGTCTGTCGCTTCGCACTAAGCTTCAGGTCTTCTCGGCCACGGTCATTCCCTCCCTTCTCTACGCTTGCGAAACGTGGACCCCCCTAATGGAACATCTTCGCCGGTTAGAAACATTTAGGCTGGCCTGCCTACGATCCATCCTGGGTTTAACCAGACTGGATTGTGTGAGGAGCTCACAAATCCTTGAAAGATCTGGGCAGGGTCCCATCGGTGAGCTCCTCCGGCAGGCAAGGCTGCGATGGCTGGGCCATGTAGCCCGCATGCCCAGCCACCGCATGCCGAAACAGCTTTTGTTTGGCCGGATCGAGGGAGCTAAGCGGGCGCGGCATGGGCTAGAGAAGAGATGGAGTGATGTGGTACAGGAGGACGTGGAGCTGAGTGGATTTGCCGATGACTGGTACCAGCGGTGTCAAGATCGGCCTCTGTGGAGGAGGCTCGTGAAGGATGCTACTGGGCAGTTGGAGGCAGTCGCCCTCCAACAACAACGGAGGGCGGAGGAGCGACGCTCACAACAACGAGCGGAGCGCCGGGTGGCTAAAGCACAGCAGGTTGGCACAGTAGGGGGCACAGGTGGTGCATCAGCCAGTCATCTCAGTCAGTCGACCCGTGGCACCTGGGTCTGCCCCGTGACCTCCTGCCAGCGGGCGTTCGACACTTCACGTGGCCTCAGGGTGCACATAGCCTGGCACAAGCGTCGTGGTGACGTCACCGCCACTTAGTGGCGAATGGCTGTTGTTGTTGGTGTCTGTCAGTGGGGGTGGTGTCTGTGTCGTTATGGGTGGAGTCTGTGACGGTGGGGGTGGTGTCTGTGACGGTCGGGGTTGTGTCTGTGATGGTGGGGGTGGTGTCTGTGTCGGTGGGGGTGGTGTCTGTGACGGTGTGGGTGGTGTCTGTGTGTGACGGTGTGGGTGGTGTCTGTGTGTGACGGTGTGGGTGGTGTCTGTGTGTGACGGTGTGGGTGGTGTCTGTGTGTGACGGTGTGGGTGGTGTCTGTGTGTGACGGTGTGGGTGGTGTCTGTGTGTGACGGTGTGGGTGGTGTCTGTGTGTGACGGTGTGGGTGGTGTCTGTGTCGATGTGGGTGGTATCTGTGTCTGTGACGGTGTGGGTGGTGTCTGTGTGTGACGGTGCGGGTGGTGTCTGTGTTGGTGCGGGTGGTGTCTGTGTGTGACGGTGCGGGTGGTGTCTGTGTGTGACGGTGTGGGTGGTGTCTGTGTTGGTGCGGGTGGTGTCTGTGTGTGACGGTGCGGGTCGTGTCTGTGACGGTGTGGGTGGTGTCTGTGTTTGTGTTGGTGGTGTCTGTGTGACGGTGCGGGTGGTGTCTGTGTGTGACGGTGCGGGTGGTGTCTGTGACTGTGTTGGTGTGGGTGGTGTCTGTGTGTGACGGTGCGGGTGGTGTCTGTGACTGTATTGGTGTGGGTGGTGTCTGTGTGTGACGGTGCGGGTGGTGTCTGTGACTGTGTTGGTGTGGGTGGTGTCTGTGTGTGTCGGTGCGGGTGGTGTCTGTGTTGGTGCGGGTCGTGTCTGTGCCTGTGACGGTGTGGGTGGTGTCTGTGTGTGTCGGTGTGGGTGGTGTCTGTGTTGGTGCGGGTCGTGTCTGTGCCTGTGACGGTGTGGGTGGTGTCTGTGTTGGTGCGGGTCGTGTCTGTGCCTGTGACGGTGTGGGTGGTGTCTGTGTGTGTCGGTGTGGGTGGTGTCTGTGTTGGTGCGGGTCGTGTCTGTGTGTGACGGTGTGGGTGGTGTCTGTGTGTGTCGGTGCGGGTGGTGTCTGTGTTGGGGCGGGTCGTGTCTGTGCCTGTGACGGTGTGGGTGGTGTCTGTGTGTGTCGGTGTGGGTGGTGTCTGTGTTGGTGCGGGTCGTGTCTGTGCCTGTGACGGTGTGGGTGGTGTCTGTGTGTGTCGGTGCGGGTGGTGTCTGTGTTGGTGCGGGTCGTGTCTGTGCCTGTGACGGTGTGGGTGGTGTCTGTGTGTGTCGGTGCGGGTGGTGTCTGTGTTGGGGTGGGTCGTGTCTGTGCCTGTGACGGTGTGGGTGGTGTCTGTGTGTGACGGTGTGGGTGGTGTCTGTGTGTGACGGTGTGGGTGGTGTCTGTGTGTGACGGTGTGGGTGGTGTCTGTGTGTGACGGTGTTGGTGGTGTCTATGCCTGTGACCGTGTCCGGCGTGGCGTGGCAGGGCCGGCGCGTGGTGGAGCGTCTGGCGACGTGCGGGCGCGTGGTGTGTGACGTGAAGACGTCAGCCCGTGAGCTCATCCGCTGCAAGAGCTATGACCTCGATGAGTTGGTCGCCTCGCTGCTGAGGGCCAAGCGGGAGCCGTTCCCCGCAGAGAGCATCTCGGCCGCCTACGCGTGAGTTGGCGTGCGTGTGTTGGTGTGTTGGTGTGTGTGTTGGTGTGTTGGTGTGTGTGTGTTGGTGTGTGTGTGTTGGTGTGTGTGTGTTGGTGAGTTGGTGTGTGTGCGTGTGTTGGTGTGTGTGAGTTGGTGTGTGTGTGTGTGTGTTGGTGTGTGTGTGTTGGTGTGTTGGTGTGTGTGTTGGTGTGTGTGTGTTGGTGTGTGTGTGTTGGTGTGTGTGTTGGTGTGTGTGTGTGTTGGTGTGTGTGTGTTGGTGTGTGTGTGTTGGTGAGTTGGTGTGTGTGCGTGTGTTGGTGTGTTGGTGTGCGTGTGTTGGTGTGTGTGAGTTGGTGTGTGTGTGTTGGTGTGTGTGTGTTGGTGTGTTGGTGTGTTTGTGTTGGTGTGTGTGTGTTGGTGTGTGTGTGTGTTGGTGTGTGTGTGTGAGTTGGTGTGCGTGTGTTGGTGTGTGTGTGTTGGTGTGTGTGTGTTGGTGTGTGTGTGTTGGTGTGTGTGTGTGTGTGAGTTGGTGTGTGTGTGTGTGAGTTGGTGTGTGTGTGTTGGTGTGTGTGTGTTGGTGTGTTGGTGTGTGTGTTGGTGTGTTTGTGTTGGTGTGTGTGTGTGTTGGTGTGTGTTGGTGTGTGTGTGTTGGTGTGTGTGTGTTGGTGTGTGTGTGTTGGTGTGCGTGTGTTGGTGTGTGTGTTGGTGTGCGTGTGTTGGTGTGCGTGTGTTGGTGTGCGTGTGTTGGTGTGCGTGTGTGTGTGTGTTGGTGTGTGTGTGTTGGTGTGTGTGTGTGTGTGTTGGTGTGCGTGTGTTGTTGTTGTATGTGTGTGTGTTGGTGTGTGTGTGTGTTGGTGTGTGTGTGTTGGTGTGTGTGTGTGTGTGTTGGTGTGTGTGTGTGTGTGTTGGTGTGTGTGTGTTGGTGTGTGTGTTGGTGTGTGTGTGTGTTGGTGTGTGTGTGTTGGTGTGTGTGTGTGTGTGTGTTGGTGTGTGTGTGTTGGTGTGTGTGTTGGTGTGCGTGTGTTGGTGTGCGTGTGTTGGCGTGTGTGTGTTGGTGTGTTTGTGTGTTGGTGTGCGTGTGTTGGTGTGTGTGTTGGTGTGCGTGTGTTGGTGTGCGTGTGTTGGTGTGTGTTGGTGTGCGTGTGTTGGTGTGTGTGTGTTGGTGTGTGTGTGTTGGTGTGCGTGAGTTGGTGTGCGTGCGTTGGTGTGTGCGTGTTGGCAGGCTAAAACACAGCAAGTTGGCACAGTAGGGGGCACAGTAGGGGGCACAGGTGGTGCATCGGCCACTCATCTCAGTCAGTCGACCCCATGGCACCTGCTGGGTCTGCCCCGTGACCTCCTGCCGGCGGGAGTTCGACACTTCACGTGGCCTCAACGTGCACCTAGCCTGGCACAGGCGCCGTGGTGACGTCACCGCCACTCAGTGGCGAATGGCGGTTGTTGTTGTTGGTGCCCGTGCCGGCCTTCATAGGCGCTACGAACCCGGCGGCCCGAGTTCGATTCCCGCTCGCGATCACCAACACCACCGGTGACGATTGTCCTGGGCCTCCCCTTTTTTCATTTCTACATCACTTTACCGAAAGAATCAAAGAGTAATTCCTGCAGTCACGGAAGCTTTAAATCAAAATTTAGTTTATATTCCTTAGCTCTTTCGGTAAAGTCACCACCACGTAGAATGAGAATAAAATAATAAATTGATAAAATAAAATAAGGCAATTAAATTCTCACGACGTTGATGAAGGCCGCTTGCGTTGTGGCCGAAACGTCGCGAGAATTTTATTGTGATATTTTATTTTATCAATTTATTATTATTTTATTCTCATTCTACGTGGTGGTGACTTTACCGACGGAACCAAAGAAGATTAATCTTTTGCAGTCATCGCGAAAGCTTCAAATCGAAAAAGAGAGACAACTCTGATGATGATATTGGCGGCGTCCTTGACATTGATTGGTCCACACCCGAGACGGCTTTTCTTAGAGCCCTTAGTCTCACACTGGTGTTGGACCAGATGAATAGTATCAAAATACAAAAAAAAACAGTCTCCACACTGGTGTTGGACCAGATGACGCCATTGAAGCTCTGTCTCCCCGACAGTTCTGTTCCTTCACCTGCAGAAGGCTACTTGTGTTGTGGCCGAAACGTCGTGAGAATTTTATTGTGTTATTTTATTATTTTATTCTCATTCTACGTGGTGGTGACTTTACCGAAAGTACCAAAGAAGCTGAATCCTTGCAGTCATCACGAAAGCTTTGAATCAAAATTTAGTTTTAGTTTAGTTTAGTTGTAGCGTTGTGCCCCGTGCCCCCCTACCTGGACACCTGTGATAAAGAGCTTCATAGCTCATCGGATTACTCTTCCCACCCTCCTCACCACCACCCCCCATCCCTCCCTCTCCTTACCACCCCCTTCCTCCTGGGGTATAAACAAACGTGTCGATCGTCCCCTGCATTCTGCAGCGACTCTCAGCGTCTGCTGGACATGGCGTCGCACACGCTCACCGACGCTCGGCACGCGCTCAGCATCATGAGCGAGCTCAACGCCCTGCCACTGGCTCACCAGATCACCTGCATCGCCGGCAACCTGCTGGTGAGCGGCCGCAGTTTTTTGTGTGTCGGCTCACACCGCCGGGGTGTGGTGGTGGTGGCGGTGGCGGTGGTGGTGGTGAGAGACGCGGTGTGTGTGTGTGTGTGTTCTAACCATGTCACCAGGGGTGTGGTGGTGGTGGTGGTGGTGAGAGACGTGGTGTGTGTGTGTGTGTGTGTTCTAACCATGTCACCAGGGGTGTGGTGTGGTGGCGGTGGCGGTGGTGGTGAGAGACGTGGTGTGTGTGTGTTCTAACCATGTCACCAGGGGTGTGGTGGTGGTGGTGAGAGGCGTGGTGTGTGTGTGTTCTAACCATGTCACCAGGGGTGTGGTGGTGGTGTTGAGAGGCGTGGTGTGTGTGTGTGTGTGTTCTAACCATGTCACCAGGGGTGTGGTGTGGTGGTGGTGGTGGTGGTGGTGGTGAGAGACGCGGTGTGTGTGTGTGTGTGTGTTCTAACCATGTCACCAGGGTGGTGGTGGTGGTGGTGAGAGGCGTGGTGTGTGTGTGTGTGTTCTAACCATGGCACAAGGGGCGTGGTGTGGTGAGAGACGTGGTGTGTGTGTGTGTGTTCTAACCATGTCACCAGGGTGGTGGTGGTGGTGAGAGGCGTGGTGTGTGTGTGTTCTAACTATGCCACCAGGGGTGTGGTGGTGGTGGTGAGAGACGTGGTGTGTGTGTGTGTTCTAACCATGTCACCAGGGGTGTGGTGGTGGTGTTGAGAGGCGTGGTGTGTGTGTGTGTGTGTGTTCTAACCATGCCACCAGGGGTGTGGTGGTGGTGAGAGACGCGGTGTGTGTGTGTGTGTTCTAACCATGTCACCCTGGGGGGTGGTGGTGGTGGTGAGAGACATGGTGTGTGTGTGTTCTAACCATGCCACCAGGGGGGTGGTGGTGGTGGTGGTGGTGAGAGACGTGGTGTGTGTGTGTGTGTGTTCTAACCATGCCACCCTGGGGGGTGGTGGTGGTGGTGAGAGACGTGGTGTGTGTGTGTGTGTTCTAACAACACCACCAGGGGGTGGTGGTGGTAGTGGTGGTGGTGGTGACGGTGGCGAGAGACGTGGCGGTGTGGGCAATTTTGTTTGTGTAGTCTTTGTTGGTATCGTCGTTATTGTTGACGTCATCATTGTCGTCATCGTCGCCATCATTGTTGTCGTTGTCGTTGATGTCGTCGTCATTGTCGCTGTGCAGTCTCGCACGCTGCTGGGCGGGCGGTCGGAGCGGAATGAGTTCCTGCTGCTCCACGCGTTCCACCAGCGCAACTTCATCTGCCCCGACAAGACGTACGGCCGCAAGAACAGCACGGCCGCAGAGGTGGAGCCACCACACACGCACGGAGAGACACAGACTCACAGAGGGAGAGCCACAGACTCACACAGGGAGAGCCACAGACTCACACAGGGAGAGCCACAGACTCACACAGGGAGAGCCACAGACTCACACAGGGAGAGCCACAGACTCACAGAGGGAGAGCCACAGACTCACACAGGGAGAGCCACAGACTCACACAGGGAGAGACACAGACTCACACAGGGAGAGACACAGACTCACACAGGGAGAGCCACAGACTCACACAGGGAGAGCCACAGACTCACACAGGGAGAGCCACCACACACGCACGGAGAGACACAGACTCACACAGGGAGAGCCACAGACTCACACAGGGAGAGCCACAGACTCACACAGGGAGAGCCACAGACTCACACAGGGAGGGCCACAGACTCACACAGGGAGAGCCACAGACTCACACAGGGAGAGCCACAGACTCACACAGGGAGAGCCACAGACTCACACAGGGAGCCACAGACTCACAGAGAGAGCCACAGACTCACAAAGAGAGCCACAGACTCACACAGGGAGAGCCACAGACTCACACAGGGAGAGCCACAGACTCACAGTGAGAGCCACAGACTCACACAGGGAGAGCCGCAGACTCACAGAGAGAGCCACAGACTCACACAGGGAGAGACACAGACTCACACAGGGAGAGCCACAGACTCACACAGGGAGAGCCACAGACTCACAGTGAGATCCACAGACTCACACAGAGAGCCACAGACTCACAGTGAGAGCCACAGACTCACAGTGAGAGCCACAGACTCACAGAGAGAGCCACAGACTCACACAGGGAGAGCCACAGACTCACACAGGGAGAGCCACAGACTCACAAACACATAGCCACAGACTCACACAGGGAGAGCCACAGACTCACACAGGGAGAGCCACAGACTCACAGAGAGAGCCACAGACTCACACAGGGAGAGCCACAGACTCACACAGGGAGAGCCACAGACTCGCAGAGAGAGAGCCACAGACTCACAGTGAGAGCCACAGACTCACACAGAGAGCACAGGGAGACCTTCTTCTTTGGTTCTTTCGGTAAAGTCACGTAGAATGAGAATAAAATAATAAATTGATAAAATAAAATAACAGAGAGAGCCACAGACTCACAGTGAGTGCCACAGACTCGCACAGAGAGCCACAGACTCACAGTGAGAGCCACAGACTCACAGGGAGAGCCACAGACTCACAGGGAGAGCCACAGACTCACAGGGAGAGCCACAGACTCACAGAGAGAGCCACAGACTCACAGTGAGAGCCACAGACTCACAGAGAGAGCCACAGACTCACAGTGAGGGCCACAGACTCACACAGAGAGCACAGGGAGAGCCACAGACTCACAAACACATAGCCACAGACTCACAGGGAGAGCCACAGACTCACAGAGAGAGCCACAGACTCACAGTGAGAGCCACAGACTCACACAGAGAGCCACAGACTCACACAGAGAGCACAGGGAGAGCCACAGACTCAAAAACACAGAGCCACAGACTCACAAACACAGAACCACAGACTCACAGTGAGAGCCACAGACTCACAGAGAGAGCCACAGACTCACACAGGGAGAGCCACAGACTCACAGAGAGAGCCACAGACTCACAGGGAGAGCCACAGACTCACACAGAGAGCCACAGACTCACAATGAGAGCCACAGACTCACACAGAGAGCCACAGACTCACAGTGAGAGCCACAGACTCACACAGAGAGCCACAGACTCACAGGGAGAGCCACAGACTCACAGAGAGGGCCACCGACTCACCAACACAGAGCCACAGACCCACACAGAGAGCCACAGACTCACACAGAGAGCACAGGGAGAGCCACAGACTCACAAACATAGAGCCACAGACTCACAAACACAGAGCCACAGACTCATAGGGAGATCCACAGACTTACAGGGAGAGCCACAGACTCACAGTGAGAGCCACAGACTCACAAAGAGAGCCACAGACTCACACAGGGAGAGCCACAGACTCACAATGAGAGCCACAGACTCACACAGAGAGCCACAGACTCACAGTGAGAGCCACAGACTCACAGGGAGAGCCACAGACTCACAGTGAGAGCCACAGACTCACACAGAGAGCCACAGACTCACAGGGAGAGCCACAGACTCACAGGGAGAGCCACAGACTCACAGAGAGAGCCACAGACTCACAGTGAGAGCCACAGACTCACAGTGAGAGCCACAGACTCACAGTGAGAGCCCCAGACTCACAGTGAGAACCACATACTCCCTTTGAGAGCCACAGACTCACAGGGAGCGCCACAGACTCACACAGAGAGAGCCACAGACTCACAGTGAGAGCCACAGACTCACAGAGAGAGCCACAGACTCGCACAGAGAGCTACAGACTCACAGGGCGAGCCACAGACTCACAGTGAGAGCCACAGACTCACAGGGAGAGCCACAGACTCACAGAGAGAGCCACAGACTCACAGGGAGAGCCACAGACTCACAGAGAGAGCCACAGACTCACAGTGAGCGCAACAGACTCGCACAGAGAGCACAGGGAGAGCCACAGACTCACAGTGAGAGACACAGACTCACACAGGGAGAACCACAGACTCAGAGTGAGAGCCACAGACTCACAGTGAGACCCACAGACTCACAGTGAGTGCCACAGACTCACAGGGAGAGCTACAGACTCACAAAGAGAGCCACAGACTCACAGTGAGAGGCACAGACTCGCACAGAGAGCCACAGACTCACAGTGAGAGCCCCAGACTCACAGAGAGGGCCACAGACTCACAGGGCGAGCCACAGACTCACAAACACAGAGAGCCACAGACTCCACAAACACAGAGACCCACAGACTTGCTCACAAACACAGAGACCCACAGACTCCTCAAACACAGAGACCCACAGACTCCACAAACACAGGGACCCACAGACTCCACAAACACAGAGACCCAGAGACTCCACAAACACAGAGACCCACAGACTCTACAAACACAGAGACCCACAGACTCCACAAACACAGAGACCCACAGACTCGCTCACAAACACAGAGACCCACAGACTCGCTCACAAACACAGAGACCCACAGACTACACAAACACAGAGACCCACAGACTCCACAAACACAGAGACCCACAGACTCCACAAACACAGAGACCCACAGACTCCACAAACACAGAGACCCACAGACTCCACAAACACAGAGACTCACAGACTCCACAAACACAGAGACCCACAGACTCCACAAACACAGAGACCCACAGACTCCACAAACAGAGAGACCCACAGACTCCACAAACACAGAGACCCACAGACTCCACAAACACAGAGACCCCCAGACTCGCTCACAAACACAGAGACCCACAGACTCCACAAACACAGAGACCCACAGACTCGCTCACAAACACAGAGACCCACAGACTCGCTCACAAACACAGAGACCCACAGACTCCACAAACAGAGAGACCCACAGACTCCACAAACAGAGAGACCCACAGACTCCACAAACACAGAGACCCACAGACTCGCTCACAAACACAGAGACCCACAGACTCGCTCACAAACACAGTGACCCACAGACTCCACAAACACAGAGACCCACAGACTCCACAAACACAGAGACCCACAGACTCCACAAACACAGAGACCCACAGACTCCTCAAACACAGAGACCCACAGACTCGCTCACAAACACAGAGACCCACAGACTCGCTCACAAACACAGAGACCCACAGACTCCACAAACACAGAGACCCACAGACTCCACAAACACAGAGACCCACAGACTCGCTCACAAACACAGAGACCCACAGACTCGCTCACAAACACAGAGACCCACAGACTCCACAAACACAGAGACCCACAGACTCCACAAACACAGAGACCCACAGACTCCACAAACACAGAGACCCACAGACTCGCACAAACACAGAGACCCACAGACTCCACAAACACAGAGACCCACAGACTCGCTCACAAACACAGAGACCCACAGACTCGCTCACAAACACAGAGACCCACAGACTCGCTCACAAACACAGAGACCCACAGACTCCACAAACACAGAGACCCACAGACTCGCTCACAAACAGAGAGACCCACAGACTCCACAAACAGAGAGACCCACAGACTACACAAACAGAGAGACCCACAGACTCGCTCACAAACACAGAGACGCTCGCCGGAGTGAGAGCGAGTTGCCGGTCTCAGCCACGGTTCCCATAACGGCCTCACCCCTTCACTCGCCGCTCGTGGGGTTCGCCACGGGCCTCCGTGTGACGCTCACTCCCCTCCACACCCTGACGGGCCTCCGTGTGACGCTCGCTCCCTTCCACACCCTGACGGGCCTCAGTGTGACGCTCGCTCCCCTCCACACCCTGACGGGCCTCCGTGTGACGCTCGCTCCCCTCCACCACGCCCTGACGGGCCTCCGTGTGACGCTCGCTCCCCTCCACACCCTGACGGGCCTCCGTGTGACGCTCACTCCCCTCCACCACGCCCTGACGGGCCTCCGTGTGACGCTCGCTCCCCTCCACACCCTGACGGGCCTCCGTGTGACGCTCGCTCCCCTCCACTCCCTGACGGGCCTCCGTGTGACGCTCACTCCCCTCCACACCCTGACGGGCCTCCGTGTGACGCTCGCTCCCCTCCACCACACCCTGACGGGCCTCCGTGTGACGCTCGCTCCCCTCCACACCCTGACGGGCCTCCGTGTGACGCTCGCTCCCCTCCACCACACCCTGACGGGCCTCCGTGTGACGCTCGCTCCCCTCCACCACACCCTGACGGGCCTCCGTGTGACGCTCACTCCCCTCCACACCCTGACGGGCCTCCGTGTGACGCTCGCTCCCCTCCACCACGCCCTGACGGGCCTCCGTGTGACGCTCACTCCCCTCCACACCCTGACGGGCCTCCGTGTGATGCTCACTCCCCTCCACACCCTGACGGGCCTCCGTGTGACGCTCGCTCCCTTCCACACCCTGACGGGCCTCCGTGTGACGCTCACTCCCCTCCACCACACCCTGACGGGCCTCCGTGTGACGCTCACCCCCAGGAGGAGGATGAAGACGGCGAGCGGGGAAGGGGAAAGCGCAAGGCGGCCTACGCTGGAGGTCTCGTCCTGGAGCCCAAAGTCGGTATGCCGTCATCGCCGCCGTCATCGCCGTCGTCAGGCAGGGCCTATCCGCTGCTGGATGAATTCGTGGGGCGTAGCGGAGCACGTGGAGTGAGAGGGGGAGGGGAGAGGTTTGGGGCGGGGGGAGAGCGTGGTGGGTAGTGGAGCGGGATGAGAGGGGAGAGGTAGGAGAGTGCGTGGAGGGGAGTGAGGTGAGAGTGGAGGGGAGTGAGATGAGATGAGAGGGGAGTGGAGTGAGATGAGAGGTTAGGGGTAGGAGAATGCGTGGAGTGGAGTGAGATGAGGGGAGTGGAGTGAGATGAGAGGGGAGTGAGATGAGAGGGGAGAGGTAGGAGAGTGCGTGGAGGGGAGTGGAGTGAGATGAGAGGTTAGGGGTAGGAGAATGCGTGGAGTGGAGTGAGATGAGGGGAGTGGAGTGAGATGAGAGGGGAGTGAGATGAGAGGGGAGAGGTAGGAGAGTGCGTGGAGGGGAGTGGAGTGAGATGAGAGGTTAGGGGTAGGAGAATGAGTGGAGTGAGATGAGAGGGGAGTGGAGTGAGATGAGAGGGAGTGGTAGGAGAGAGTGTGGAGTGGAGTGAGATGAGAGGGGAGTGGAGTGAGATGAGAGGGGAGTGGAGTGAGATGAGGGGAGTGGAGTGAGATGAGAGGGGAGTGAGATGAGAGGGGAGTGGAGTGAGATGAGAGTGGAGTGGAGTGAGATGAGAGGGGAGTGAGATGAGAGTGGAGTGGAGTGAGATGAGGGGAGTGGAGTGAGATGAGAGGGAGTGGTAGGAGAGAGTGTGGAGTGGAGTGAGATGAGAGTGGAGTGGAGTGAGATGAGAGGGGAGGGGAGTGAGATGAGAGGGAGAGGTAGAGAGAGTGGAGTGGGGGAGTGGGATGAGAGGGGAGTGGAGTGAGATGAGAGTGGAGGGGAGTGGAGTGAAATGAGAGGGAGACGTAGGAGAGAGCGTGGAGTGAGATGAGAGTGGAGGGGAGTGGAGTGAGATGAGAGGGGTTCGGGCAAAGTAAGGAACAGGGGGGTGGGGGGGTAGGTGGGTGAGGCCGTCGAGGAGGCAGTTGCCGTAGCGGTGTGAGGATGCTCACTGCCCGCTGTGTCACCACGTGCGGTCCATGTGTCTGTGCGTGTGTCTGTGTGTGTGTCTGTGTGTGTGTTTCTGTGTGTGTGTTTCTGTGTGTGTGTCTGTGTGTGTCTGTGCGTGTGTCTGTGCGTGTGTCCGTGCGTGTGTGTCTGTGCGTGTGTGTGTGTGTGTCTGTGTGTGTGTGTCCGTGCGTGTGTCCGTGTGTGTGTGTCTGTTTGTGTGTGTCTGTTTGTGTGTCTGTGTGTCTGTGTGCGTGTGTGCATGTGTCCGTGTGTGTCTGTGTGTGTGTCCGTGTGTGTGTCTGTGTGTGTGTCCGTGTGTGTGTGTGTGTCTGTGTGTGTGTGTCTGTGTGTGTGTCTGTGTGTGTGTCTGTGTGTGTGTCCGTGCGTGTGTCCGTGTGTGTGTGTGTGTGCATGTGTCCGTGCATGTGTCCGTGTGTGTCTGTGTGTGTGTGCGTGGGGAGCGGTGGTGTAGCGACTAGCGCGCGCCGCACTACGAACCCAGCGACCCGGGTTCGATTTCCCGCTCTCGTCTAGCAACAGCGACGATTATCTGAAAGGGTCCTGGGCCCTCCCCTAAGATCGACGCGGCCTCAAATGAGTACCCGGTGCGGTGTGTGGTTAAACATCGCCACTGGGGGAGACAAAGGCGGCCGGGCGCGGTGCTGGTGGCCACCCACCCCCTCGTGTGCCACGGTGCCGGCAGCCTTCACAGGCGCTGCCCGCTAGCAGCACTTGCCCCTACAGTCTTTGTTAAGAGGCTACACGGGGTGGACCTCTGTCTTTGTGTGTGTGCGTGGCAGGATTTTACGACAAATTCATTCTCCTGCTGGATTTCAACAGCCTGTACCCGTCCATCATCCAGGAGTACAACATCTGCTTCACCACCGTGTGTCAGCACACTCCGCCCGGGCAGGTGACGTGCGTGTAAACGTGTCTGGGCCTCGAATGGAGTTACCCGGTGTCGCGGCGGTGTAGTGAACGTCAACCACCTGGGGGAGACAAAGGCGGCCGGGCGTGGTTGCTGGCCACCCACCCCCTCGTGTGCCACAGTGCCGGTAGTGGCTGGCTGGGTGTATGGGTAGCAGCACTTGCCCCGGCAGTCTTGTTAAGAGGCTATGCGGGGGGGGGGGGGGGGGAACTTTGCCTGCGCGTGCGTGCGAGTGAAAGTGCGATTGTGTTGTTAGTTGAGGGGTGATCAACGTGTTTGGGTGGGGAGTCGTGGCTGTGTGTGTGTGTGTCGCTGTGTGTCTGATTGTGGGGAGCGGTGGTGTAGTGGTTAGCGCTACGCTGCGCTACGAACCCGGCGACCCGAGTTCGATTCCCGCTCACGGTCACCGCCATCATCTCAATTGGTGCCGGGCCTCTCCTAGGTCGACTCGACCTCAATTGAGTACCTGGTGCGGTGTGTTAACTTCGCCGCTCGGGGGAGACAAAGGCGGCCGGGCGTGGTTGCCGGCCACCCACCCCCTCGTGTGCCATGGTGCCGGTAGCCTTCATAGGTGCTACTCGATAACAGCACTTGCCCCAACAGTCTGTTAAGGCTCTATGGGGGATCTTTGTGTCTGTGTGTGTGTGTGGATTATAAGATAATTAGATGCAAGGGGTCATTTTGTAATGAAGTTCTTTCACCCTCAATGGTGGTAACGCCTCGTGGCTGGGTGTATGGGTGGCTGGCTGGGTGTATGGGTGGCTGGCTGGGTGTATGGGTGGCTGGTTGGGTGTATGGGTAGCTGGCTGGGTGTATGGGTGGCTGGCTGAGTGTATCAGAGGCTGGCTGGGTGTATGGGTAGCTGGGTGTATGTGTGGCTGGCTGAGTGTATGGGAGGCTGGCTGGGTGTATGGGTGGCTGGCTGGGTGTATGGGTGGCTGGCTGAGTGTATGAGAGGCTGGCTGGGTGTATGTGTGGCTGGCTGGGTGTATGTGTGGCTGGCTGGGTGTATGGGAGGCTGGCTGGGTGTATGTGTGGCTGGCTGGGTGTATGGGTGGCTGGCTGAGTGTATGGGTGGCTGGCTGGGTGTATGGGTGGCTGGGTGTATGGGTGGCTGGCTGGGTGTATGGGTGGCTGGCTGGGTGTATGTGTGGCTGGCTGAGTGTGTCAGAGGCTGGCTGGGTGTATGGGAGGCTGGCTGGGTGTATGTGTGGCTGGCTGAGTGTATCAGAGGCTGGCTGAGTGTATGAGAGGCTGGCTGGGTGTATGGGTGGCTGGCTGGGTGTATGGGTGGCTGGCTGGGTGTATGGGAGGCTGGCTGGGTGTATGGGTGGCTGGGTGTATGGGTGGCTGGCTGGGTGTATGGGTGGCTGGGTGTATGGGTGGCTGGCTGGGTGTATGGGAGGCTGGCTGGGTGTATGGGTAGCTGGCTGGTGTATGGGAGGCTGGCTGAGTGTGTGTGTGGCTGGCTGGGTGTATGTTTGGCTAGCTGGGTGTATGGATGGCTGGCTGGGTGTATGGGTGGCTGGCTGAGTGTATGGGTGGCTGGCTGGGTGTATGGGTGGCTGGCTGGGTGTATGGGTGGCTGGCTGGGTGTATGTGTGGCTGGCTGGGTGTTTGGCTGGCTGGGTGTACGTGTGGCTGGCTGGGTGTATGTGTGGCTGGCTGGGTGTATGGGTGGCTGGCTGAGTGTACTGGAGGCTGACACTTGACCCTGCGTTCTGTAAAGGCTACACGGGGGATGTCTTTGTTTGTACACCAGCAGGGTGCCGACTGGATTCCGGATTTGCCAGAGTCCGGCCTGGAGCTGGGCGTGCTGCCCACGGAGATTCGCAAGCTCGTGGAGCGACGTAAGCAGGTCAAGGGGCTCATGAAGCAAGCTGACCTCAACCCTGACCTCTACATGCAGGTCAGCGTGACCCCAGTCTCACTCCCTGACCTATACATGCAGGTCAGCGTGATCCCAGTCTCACTCCCTGACCTCTACACACAGGTCAGCGTGACCCCAGCCTCACTCCCTGACCTCTACACACAGGTCAGCGTGACCCTAGTCTCACTCCCTGACCTCTACACACAGGTCAGTGTGACCCCAGTCTCACTCCCTGACCTCTACACACAGGTCAGTGTGACCCTAGTTTCACCCTGACCTCTACACACAGGTCAGCGTGACCCCAGTCCCACCATGACCTCTACACACAGGTCAGTGTGACCCCAGTCTCACACCCTGACCTCTACACACAGGTCAGCGTGACCCCAGTCTCACCATGACCTCTACACGTAGGTCAGTGTGACCAGTCTCACTCCCTGACCTCTACACACAGGTCAGTGTGACCCCAGTCCCACCATGACCTCTACACACAGGTCAGTGTGACCACAGCCTCATTCCCTGACTTCTACACACAGGTCAGCGTGACCCCAGTCTCACCATGACCTCTACACGTAGGTCAGCGTGACCACAGCCTCACTCCCTGACCTCTACACACAGGTCAGCGTGACCTCAGCCTCACTCCCTGACCTCTACACGTAGGTCAGCGTGCCCTTAGTCTCACCCCCTGGCCCCACCTCCCCACACAACCTACGCGGGGGGGGGGTGGTGGAGTGAAAAGATCCTCGTGACTCGCCGGGAATTCTCTCGCGACGCGGCTAAAGGATTGTGACTCTGTCGACACCACACACCACACGCCACCACCACCCCCCGCTCGCAGTACGACATCCGGCAGAAGGCACTGAAGCTAACGGCCAACAGCATGTACGGCTGCCTGGGATTCTCGCTGTCCCGCTTCTACGCCAAGCCGCTGGCCGCCCTCGTCACCCTCAAGGGACGCGAGGTGCCCGCAAGCACTCACTCACGTACACACGTACACACTCACTCACGTACACACTCACACACACACGCACGCACTCACGCACTCACACACGCACACACTCACGCACTCACTCACGTACACACGTACGCACACACACACTCACGCACGCATTCACGTACACACGCACTCACTCACGTACACACGTACACACTCACTCACGTACACACGCACTCACGTACACACTCACGCACTCACGCACTCACTCACGCACACACTCACGCATTCACGTACACACTCACGCACTCACGCACTCACTCACGCACACACTCACGCACTCACGCACTCACTCACGCACGCACTCACGTACACACTCACGCACGTACACACTCACGCACGTACACACTCACGTACACACTCACTCACGTACACACTCACTCACGTACACACTCACTCACGTACACACTCACTCACGCACTCACGCACTCACGTACACACTCACTCACGTACACACTCACGCACTCACGTACACACTCACGCACTCACGTACACACTCACGCACACACGTACACACTCACGTACTCACGTACACACTCACGCACTCACGCACACGCACTCACGCACTCACGCACACACTCACGTACACACTCACGTACACACTCACGCACGCACTCACGCACTCACTCACGTACACACTCACGCACTCACACACTCACACACTCACGCACGTACACACACACACACGTACACACTCACTCACGCACTCACGCACACACACACTCACGTACACACTCACTCACGCACTCACTCACGCACTCACGTACACACTCACTCACGCACTCACGCACTCACGTACACACTCACGCACGTACACACTCACTCACGCACTCACGCACTCACGTACACACTCACGCACGCACACACGCACTCACGTACACACTCACTCACGCACTCACGTACACACTCACGCACGCACACACGTACACACACACACACTCACGCACTCACGCACTCACACACTCACGTACACACTCACGTACACACTCACGCACGCACTCACGCACTCACTCACGTACACACTCACGCACTCACGCACTCACACACTCACGCACGTACACACACACACACGTACACACTCACTCACGCACTCACGCACACACACACTCACGTACACACTCACGCACACACTCACGTACACCCTCACGCACGCACACACTCACGCACTCACGCACACACTCACGCACTCACTCACTCACACACTCACGCACACACGCACACACTCACGCACTCACACACGCACACACTCACGTACACACTCACGCACGCACACACGTACACACACACACACTCACGCACTCACGCACTCACACACTCACGTACACACTCACGTACACACTCACGCACGCACTCACGCACTCACTCACGTACACACTCACGCACTCACGCACTCACACACTCACGCACGTACACACACACACACGTACACACTCACTCACGCACTCACGCACACACACACTCACGTACACACTCACGCACACACTCACGTACACCCTCACGCACGCACACACTCACGCACTCACGCACACACTCACGCACTCACTCACTCACACACTCACGCACTCACGCACACACTCACACACTCAAGCACACACTCACGCACACACTCACGCACTCACACACTCACGCACTCACGTACACACTCACGCACACACTCACGTACACCCTCACGCACGCACACACTCACGCACTCACGCACACACTCACGCACACACTCACGCACTCACGCACTCACACACTCACGCACTCACGCACTCACGCACTCACACACTCACGCACTCACTCACGTACACACACTCACGTGCACACGCACACACTCACGCACTCACGCACACACTCACTCACGCACACACTCACGTACACACACACACACTCACACACACACGTACACACACACACACGTACACACACACACACTCACGCACTCACGTACACACTCACGCACACACTCGCGCACTCACGCACACACTCACGCACGCACACACACACGCACTCACGCACACACACACTCACGCACACACGCACTCACGCACTCACACACTCACGCACTCACGCACTCACTCACGTACACACTCACACACTCACGTACACACGCACACACTCACGCACTCACGTACACACTCACGCACTCACACACTCACGCACTCACGTACACACTCACGCACACACTCACGCACACACTCACGCACACACTCACGCACTCACGTACACACTCACGCACACACTCACGCACTCACTCACGCACTCACACACTCACGCACTCACGTACACACTCACTCACACACTCACGCACGCACTCACGCACGCACTCACGTACACACTCACGCACTCACGCACACACTCACGCACACACTCACGCACACACTCACGTACACACGCACACACTCACTCACTCACTCACACACTCACACACTCACGCACGTACACACTCACGCACACACTCACGCACAGACTCACACACTCACGCACTCACGCACACACTCACGCACGCACTCACGCACTCATGCACACACACACTCACACACTCACGCACACACTCACGCACACACACGCACTCACGCACACACACACTCACACACTCACGCACTCACTCACACACTCACGCACACACTCACTCACGCACACACTCACTCACACACTCACGCACTCACGCACACACTCACGCACTCACTCACACACTCACACACGCACTCACGCACTCACTCACACACTCACGCACTCACGCACACACTCACTCACGCACTCACGCACACACTCACGCACTCACTCACACACTCACGTACACACTCACGCACTCACACACTCACGCACGCACGTACACACTCATGCACTCACGTACACACTCACGCACACACTCACTCACGTACACACTCACGCACTCACACACTCACGCACTCACGTACACACTCACGCACACACTCACGTACACACTCACGCACGCACACACTCACGCACTCACGTACACACTCACGCACTCACTCACTCACGCACACACACACTCACGCACACACTCACTCACGCACTCACACACTCACGCACTCACACACTCACGCACTCACGCACACACGCACACACTCACGCACACACTCACGCACACACTCACTCATGCACACACACACTCAGGCACTCACACACTCACGCACACACTCACGCACACACACACGCACTCACGTACACACTCACGCACTCACTCACTCACTCACGCACACACTCACGCACACACTCACTCACGCACTCACGCACTCACACACTCACGCACTCACGCACACACGCACACACTCACGCACACACTCACGCACACACTCACTCATGCACACACACACTCAGGCACTCACACACTCACGCACACACTCACGCACACACACACGCACTCACGCACACACACACTCACGCACTCACACACACACTCACGCACTCACGCACTCACGTACACACGCACTCACGTACACACTCACGCACTCACACACACACTCACGCACTCACGCACACACTCACGCACTCACGCACACACTCACGCACACACTCACACACTCACGTACACACTCACGCACTCACACACTCACGCACTCACGTACACACTCACACACTCACGCACACACACACTCACGCACTCACACACACACTCACGCACTCACGCACTCACGTACACACGCACTCACGTACACACTCACGCACTCACACACTCACGCACACACTCACACACTCACGCACTCACGCACTCACGCACACACTCACGCACTCACGCACACACTCACGCACACACTCACACACTCACGTACACACTCACGCACTCACGCACTCACGCACTCACGTACACACTCACACACTCACGCACACACACACTCACGTACACACTCACACACTCACGCACTCACGCACACTCACGCACACACTCACGCACACACTCACACACTCACGTACGCACTCACGTACACACTCACGCACTCACGTACACACGCACACACTCACGCACACACTCACGCACTCACGTACACACTCACACACTCACGCACGCACTCACGCACACACACACGCACTCACGCACACACACACTCACACACTCACGCACACACACACGCACTCACGCACACACACACTCACACACTCACGCACACACTCACGCACGCACTCACGTACACACTCACGCACACACTCACGCACTCACGCACTCACTCACACACTCACTCACGCACGTACGTGTCTGCCTGCGTGTGTCCTGTGTGTGTCCTGTGTGTGTGTTAGTGTCCTGTGTGTGTCCTGTGTGTGTGTGAGTGTGTGTGTGAGTGTCCTGTGTGTGTCCTGTGTGTGTGTGAGTGTGTGTGTGTGTCCTGTGTGTGTGTGTGTGTCCTGTGTGTGTGAGTGTGTGTGTGTCCTGTGTGTGTGTCCTGTGTGTGTGTGTGTCCTGTGTGTGTGAGTGTGTATGTCCTGTGTGTGTGAGTGTATGTGTCCTGTGTGTGTGTGAGTGTGTGTGTGAGTGTGTGTGTGTCCTGTGTGTGTGTCCTGTGTGTGTGTCCTGTGTGTGTGTCCTGTGTGTGTGAGTGTATGTGTCCTGTGTGAGTGTGTGTGTCCTGTGTGTGTGAGTGTGTGTGTCCTGTGTGTGTGTCCTGTGTGAGTGTGTGTGTCCTGTGTGTGTGAGTGTGTGTGTCCTGTGTGTGTGTCCTGTGTGTGTGAGTGTGTGTGTCCTGTGTGTGTGTCCTGTGTGTGTGAGTGTGTGTGTGTCCTGTGTGTGTGTCCTGTGTGTGTGAGTGTGTGTGTGAGTGTATGTGTCCTGTGTGAGTGTGTGTGTCCTGTGTGTGTGAGTGTGTGTGAGTGTGTGTGTGTCCTGTGTGTGTGTCCTGTGTGTGTGAGTGTGTGTGTGTCCTGTGTGTGTGAGTGTGTGTGAGTGTGTGTGTCCTGTGTGTGTGAGTGTGTGTGTGTCCTGTGTGTGTGTCCTGTGTGTGTGAGTGTGTGTGTGTCCTGTGTGTGTGTCCTGTGTGTGTGAGTGTGTGTGTGAGTGTGTGTGTCCTGTGTGCGTGCGTGTGTGTGTCCTGTGTGTGTGTCCTGTGTGTGTGAGTGTGTGTGAGTGTGTGTGTCCTGTGTGTGTGTGTGTGTCCTGTGTGTGTGTCCTGTGTGTGTGAGTGTGTGTGTGTCCTGTGTGTGTGTCCTGTGTGTGTGAGTGTATGTGTCCTGTGTGAGTGTGTGTGTCCTGTGTGTGTGAGTGTGTGTGAGTGTGTGTGTGAGTGTGTGTGTCCTGTGTGTGTGAGTGTGTGTGTGTACTGTGTGTGTGTCCTGTGTGTGTGAGTATGTGTGTGAGTGTGTGTGTCCTGTGTGCGTGCGTGTGTGTGTCCTGTGTGTGTGTCCTGTGAGTGTGACTCGGTAGGATTGTGAGTGAGTGTGAGTGTGACTCGGTGTGTGTGTGTGTGCGACTCGATAGGGGTGTGTCACACATACACCCCTACCGAGTCACACTCACTCACACACACACTCGCACACACTCGCACACACTCACTCACACACACATACACCCCTACCGAGTCACACTCACTCACACACACTCGCACACACTCGCACACACTCACTCACACACACATACACCCCTACCGAGTCACACTCACTCACACACACTCGCACACACTCGCACACACTCACTCACACACACATACACCCCTACCGAGTCACACTCACACACACACACTCGCACACACTCACTCACACACACATACACCCCTACCGAGTCACACTCACTCACACACACTCGCACACACTCGCACACACTCACTCACACACACATACACCCCTACCGAGTCACACTCACTCGCACACACTCACACACACTCGCACACACTCACTCACACACACATACACCCCTACCGAGTCACACTCACTCGCACACACTCACACACACACTCGCACACACTCGCACACACTCGCACACACTCACTCACACACACATACACCCCTACCGAGTCACACTCACTCGCACACACTCACACACACTCACGCACACACTCGCACACACTCGCACACACTCACACACTCACTCACACACACACTCGCACACACTCGCTCCGCAGGACGGGGGTTGCGGGTGGCGGGAAGAACACGCACAACCTCCACACAGGCTGCGTGGCACCACTGGTGGTACCGCTACGCCGCTACCCTCCGCAGTAGACCGTCAGCGTGCGTGCGTGCGTGCGTGCGTGTGTGTGTGTGTGCGTGTGTGTGTGCGTGTGTGTGTGTGCGTGCGTGTGTGCGTGTATGCGTGTGTGCGTGTGTGCGTGCGTGTGTGGGTGTGCGTGTGCTTGCGTGTGTATGTGCGTGTGTGTGCGTGCGTGCTTCCAGGGACGTGCGTGGCGCTTGATTTTTGCCCCTCTTTGCCCCTTTTCCAGATCCTGCTGCACACGAAGGAGCTGGTGCAGAAGGTGAGCGAGTGGGGGGGCGGCGAAATCGGCCAGTCGTCTTGGTCGGTCAACCCGTGGCACCCGCTGGGTCTGTCCCCGTGACCTCGTGCACCTAGCCTGGCACAGTAGGGGGCACGGCTGGTGGTGCATCTGCCAGTAGTCATCTCAGTCGGTCAACCCCATGGCACCTGCTGGGTCTGTCCCCGTGACCTCGTGCACCTAGCCTGGCACAGTAGGGGGTACAGCTGGTGGTGCATCGGCCAGTCGTCTTGGTCGGTCAACCCGTGGCACCCGCTGGGTCTGATACCCATGACCTCCTGCACCTAGCCTGGCCCAGTAGGGGGCACGGCTGGTGGTGCATCTGCCAGTAGTCATCTCAGTCGGTCAACCCCATGGCACCTGCTGTGTCTGTCCCCGTGACCTCCTGCACCTAGCCTGGCACAGTAGGGTGGGCAGGTGGTGCATCTGCCAGTCGTCTCAGTCGGCCAACCCGTGGCACCTGCTGTGTCTGTCCCCGTGACCTCGTGCACCTAGCCTGGCACAGTAGGGGGCACGGCTGGTGGTGCATCGGCCAGTCGTCTTAGTCGGTCAACCCGTGGCACCCGTTGGGTCTGATACCCGTGACCTCCTGCACCTAGCCTGGCACAGTAGGGGGCACGGCTGGTGGTGCATCTGCCAGTAGTCATCTCAGTCGGTCAACCCCATGGCACCTGCTGTGTCTGTCCCCGTGACCTCGTGCACCTAGCCTGGCACAGTAGGGGGCACAGGCGGTGCATCTGCCAGTAGTCATCTCAGTCGGTCAACCCCATGGCACCTGCTGGGTCTGTCACGTGACCTCCTTGCCAGCGGGCGTTTGACACTTCACGTGGCCTTAAAAGCGCACCCAGCCTGGCACAGGCGCCGTGGTGACGTCACCGCCACTTAGTGGCGAATGGCGGTTGTTGTTGCTGCTGGGTGGTGGCGGTCCGCCTGCGGAGGATAGGTTGACTGCTGGGTGGAGTGTGGTTAGTTAGCCGTGTGTGTGTGGTACTGCTGGACGTCCACCGTGCCATTGGTAGCTGTATAGGTAGGTGTATAGGTAAGTCGGTGTGTGGGTAGCTGTATAGGTAGGTGTGTAGGTAAGTAGGTGTGTGGGTAGCTGTATAGGTAGGTGTGTAGGTAAGTCGGTGTGTGGGTAGCTGTATAGGTAGGTGTGTAGGTAAGTCGGTGTGTGTGTAGCTGTATAGGTAGGTGTATAGGTAAGTCGGTGTGTGTGTAGCTGTATAGGTAGGTGTGTAGGTAAGTCGGTGTGTGGGTAGCTGTATAGGTAGGTGTGTAGGTAAGTCGGTGTGTGGGTAGCTGTATAGGTAGGTGTGTAGGTAAGTAGGTGTGTGGGTAGCTGTATAAGTAGGTGTGTAGGTAAGTCGGTGTGGGTAGCTGTATAGGTAGGCGTGTAGGTAAGTCGGTGTGTGGGTAGCTGTATAGGTAGGCGTGTAGTTAAGTAGGTGTGTGTGTAGCTGTATAGGTAGGTGTGTAGGTAAGTAGGTGTGTGGGTAGCTGTATAAGTAGGTGTGTAGGTAAGTCGGTGTGGGTAGCTGTATAGGTAGGCGTGTAGGTAAGTCGGTGTGTGGGTAGCTGTATAGGTAGGCGTGTAGTTAAGTAGGTGTGTGTGTAGCTGTATAGGTAGGTGTGTAGGTAACTGTATAGGTAGGTGTGTAGTTAAGTAGTTGTGTGTGTAGTTGTGTAGGTAGATGTGTAGTTAAGTAGGTGTGTGTGTAGCTGTATAGGTAGATGTGTGGGTAGCTGTATAGGTAGGTGTGTAGTTAAGCAGGTGTGTGTGTAGTTGTCTAGGTAGGTGTGTAGGTAGCTGTATAGGTAGGTGTGTAGTTAAGTAGGTGTGTGTGTAGTTGTATAGGTAGGTGTGTAGGTAAGTCGGTGTGTGGGTAGCTGTATAGGTAGGTGTGTAGTTAAGTAGGTGTGTGTGTAGCTCTATAGGTAGGTGTGTAGGTAGCTGTATAGGTAGGTGTGTAGTTAAGTAGGTGTGTGTGTAGTTGTATAGGTAGGTGTGTAAGTAGCTGTATAGGTAGGTATGTAGTTAAGTAGGTGTGTGTGTAGTTGTCTAGGTAGGTGTGTAGGTAGCTGTATAGGTAGGTGTGTAGGTAAGTCGGTGTGTGGGTAGCTGTTTAGGTAGGCGTGTAGTTAAGTAGGTGTGTGTGTAGTTGTCTAGGTAGGTGTGTAGGTAGCTGTATAGGTAGGTGTGTAGTTAAGTAGGTGTGTGTGTAGCTGTATAGGTAGGTGTGTAGGTAGCTGTATAGGTAGGTGTGTAGTTAAGTAGGTGTGTGTGTAGCTGTATAGGTAGGTGTGTAGGTAGCTGTATAGGTAGGTGTGGGTAGTCACAGGCACGCACCTTGTGTATGTGGTACTGCTTGACGTCCACCGTACCGTCGGCCACCCTGCGCTCCCGTCTCCTCCAGGTGGCTCTGGATCTTGTCCAAGATGTCTCCGCGCGACTGGTCGGACAGAATCTGTCCGATCACGTAGCTGGGTGGACGCCACCGTGGGACAGAGAGGGGAGGGAGGGGGAGAAGGTGTAATTGCAATTCAACGTGACGTGCTGTGGACGGTGGCTGCATATCCGCCGGTGCAGGGAGCGTTACAGCAGAGGCCTTCCCACCTCCCGCCGATTTTGGCTGTCGCGGTGTTGTTCGCGCCGAAGTTTTATTGGAGGTGGAAAAACCGGGGGACCCGGAGAGAGGAAAGTCCACGCGACCACGGGGGAGAGAGAGAGACGCGCAAACTCCAAATATAGAGCAGGCGTCAGGGCGACGACCTCCTGCGTACCAGGCGAGGTAGTCAACATCTCCTAGCCACCGTGATGATGATGAGAGAGAGACGCGCAAAGTCCAAATATAGAGCAGGCGTCAGGGTTGGGATCGAACCAACGACCTCCTGCACACCGGGCGAGGTAGTCAACATCTCCTAGCCACTGTGATGATGATGAGAGAGAGAGACACGCAAACTCCAAATATACAGCAGGCGTCAGGGTCGGGATCGAACTCACGACATCCTGTATACCAGGCGAGGTAGTCAACATCTAGCCACCGTGATGATGATGAGAGAGACACGCAGACGCCAAATATACAGCTAGCGTCAGGGTCTGGATCGAACTCACGACCTCCTCCATACCAGGCCAGGCCGTTAACATCTCATAGCCACCGTGATGATGATGAGAGAGAGACACGCAGACTCCAAATATACAGCAGGCGTCAGGGTCTGGATCGAACTCACGACATCCTGTATACCAGGCGAGGTAGTTAACATCTAGCCACCGTGATGATGATGAGTGAGACACGCAGACGCCAAATATACAGCTAGCGTCAGGGTCTGGATCGAACTCACGACCTCCTCCATACCAGGCAAGGCCGTTAACATCTCCTAGCCACCGTGATGATGATGAGAGAGAGACACGCAAACTCCAAATATAGAGCAGGCGTCAGGGTCTGGATCGAACTCACGACATCCTGTATACCAGGCGAGGCCGTTAACATCTCCTAGCCACCGTGATGATGATGAGAGAGACACGCAGACTCCAAATATACAGCAGGCATCAGGGTCTAGATCGAACTCACGACCTCCTGTATACCAGGCGAGGTAGTTGACATCTAGCCACCGTGATGATGATGAGAGAGACGCGCAAACTCCAAATATACAGCAGGCATCAGGGTCTAGATCGAACTCACGACCTCCTGTATACCAGGCCAGGCCGTTAACATCTCCTAGCCACCGTGATGATGATGATGATGAGAGAGACACGCAGACTCCAAATATACAGCAGGCATCAGGGTCTAGATCGAACTCACGACCTCCTGCATACCAGGCGAGGCCGTTAACATCTCCTAGCCACCGTGATGCAGGGCAGGACCCCCGGCCGTTCTGTGCCTGGCAAGGGACGGTCCGGCCGTTTGTTTGACCCTTGGGTCGTGTGCGACACAGATGAACCTGGAGGTGATCTATGGGGACACGGACTCCATCATGATCAACACCAACAGCCGGGACCTGGACGAGGTGTACCGGCTGGGGTCCAAGGTGGGCTGACGAGGGCCGCGACCACGTTGAGTGTGTGTGTGTGTGGGGGGGGGAGCGGTAGTGTAGTGGTTAGCGCAGACGTGGGCAAATTAAATTTTACCTTTCTCCTGTAATGCCCCCATTTCCCCATTAGATGGCGTACTTTGACCGGGAGTTACGACATGTTTTTGTATTATTCTTAGCTCTTTCGGTAAAGTCACGTTGAAGGGAAACAATAAAATATATATATTTTGTTATTTTATTGTTTCCCTTCAACGTGACTTTACCGAAAGAGCTAAGAATATGAATTACTGCAGTCACGAAAGCTGAAAATCTAGAAATGTTTTTGTATCGCTCACGTTCGTGCAAATTTTGTTAAATTGCCTCGCACGTAAATGCTTTTTGCTACCTGTCCGAAGGCCAAATCCTTTCACGTAATGATTTTTAACACGTCATTTATATTAAGTTCACGCGAACGCTCCGTCCACCTGCTTCCTGGTCCCCGGCTCCTCTGTCAAACTTTAGAACACATTGTGGCCCGCGAGTTAAAACAAAAATTTGACCACCCCTGGGTTAGCGCTACGCTGCTGCGCTACGAACCCGGCGACCCAGGTTCGACTCCCGCTCACGGCCAACGCCGGTGACGGTAATCTGAACCGGTCCTGCGCCTCCCCTAGGTCGACTCGGCCTCAAATGAGTTACCTGGTGTAGCGGTGGTGGTGTAGTAAACATCGCCACTGGGGGAGACAAAGGCGGCCGGGCGTGGTGCTGGTAGCCACCCACCACCTCGTGTGCCACAGTGCCGGTAGCCTTCATAGCTGCTGCTACTCGTTACTAACAGCACTTGCCCCTACAGTCTGTAGAGGCTACACGGGGGACCTTTGTCCGTGTCTACCTTCATAGCTGCTGCTGCTGCTCGCTAACAGCACTTGCCCCTGCAGTCTGTAGAGGCTACACGGGGGACCTTTGTCCGTGTCTACCTTCATAGCTGCTGCTACTCGCTAATAACAGCACTTGCCCCTGCAGTCTGTAGAGGCTACACGGGGGACCTTTGTCCGTGTCTATCTTCATAGCTGCTGCTACTCGCTAATAACAGCACTTGCCCCAGCAGTCTGTAGAGGCTACACGGGGGACCTTTGTCCGTGTCTACCTTCATAGGTGCTGCTACTCGCTACTAACAGCACTTGCCCCTGCAGTCTGTAGAGGCTACACGGGGGACCTTTGTCTGTGTCTACCTTCATAGCTGCTGCTACTCGCTAATAACAGCACTTGCCCCTGCAGTCTGTTAGAGGCTACACGGGGGATCTTTGTCTGTGTCTACCTTCATAGGTGCTGCTGCTACTCGCTACTAACAGCACTTGCCCCTACAGTCTGTTACAGGCTACACGGGGGATCTTTGTCTGTGTCTACCTTCATAGGCGGTGCTGCTACTCGCTACTAACAGCACTTGCCCCTGCAGTCTGTAGAGGCTACACGGGGGATCTTTGTCTGTGTCTACCTTCACAGGTGCTGCTGCTACTCGCTACTAACAGCACTTGCCCCTGCAGTCTGTTAGAGGCTACACGGGGGATCTTTGTCTGTGTCTACCTTCACAGGTGCTGCTGCTACTCGCTACTAACAGCACTTGCCCCTGCGGTCTGTTACAGGCTACACGGGGGATCTTTGTCTGTGTCTACCTTCATAGGCGGTGCTGCTACTCGCTACTAACAGCACTTGCCCCTACAGTCTGTTAGAGGCTACACGGGGGATCTTTGTCTGTGTCTACCTTCATAGGTGCTGCTGCTACTCGCTACTAACAGCACTTGCCCCTGCGGTCTGTTACAGGCTACACGGGGGATCTTGTTTTTGTCTTTGGGGTTCAACGTGCGAGGTGTGGGTTCACGTGCGAGGTGTGGGTTCAACGTGCGAGGTGTGTGCGTGGTGTGTGTTCACGTGCGAGGTGTGGGTTCAACGTGCGAGGTGTGTGTTCACGTGCGAGGTGTGGGTTCACGTGCGAGGTGTGGGTTCACGTGCGAGGTGTGGGTTCAACGTGCGTGCGGGGGGATGAGGGGGGGGGTTCCGCGCGTCCGTGACGTCGCCGCGCTCCCTCCCCCGCAGGTGAAGGCGGAGGTGAACCGCTCGTACCGCTTGCTGGAGATCGACGTGGACGGCGTCTACCGCTCCATGCTGCTGCTGAAGAAGAAGAAGTACGCGGCGCTGAGCGTCGAGCGGCAGGCCGACGGCTCCTGCACCACCCGGCAGGAGCTCAAGGGCCTGGACATCGTGCGGCGCGACTGGTGCGACCTGGCCAAGACCTGCGGCAAGTGAGTGGCGCGTCTCTCTCTCTCATCATCATCATCATCGTCATCACCGTGATGATGAGGATGATGAGCAGGCGTCAGGGTTCGGGATCGAACCGACGACCTCCTGCGTGCCAGGCGAGGTAGTCAACATCTCCTAGCCACCGTGATGATGATGATGATGATGAGAGAGAGACGCGCAAACTCCAAATGTACAGCAGGCACCGTCAGGGTCGGGGTCGAACCCACGAACTCCTGTACACCAGGCGAGGTAGTTAACATCTCCGAGCCACCGTGATGATGATGATGAGAGAGAGAGAGACGCGCAAACTCCCAATGTAGAGCAGGCGTCAGGGTTCGGGATCGAACCGACGACCTCCTGCGCTCCAGGCGAGGTAGTCAACATCTCCTAGCCACCGTGATGATGATGATGATGAGAGAGAGACGTGCAAACTCCAAATGTACAGCAGGCACCGTCAGGGTCGGGGTCGAACCCACGAACTCCTGTACACCAGGCGAGGTAGTTAACATCTTTTATTTTCAGTTTATTTTTACTGTGGGTTTTCTGCTTTAATTATTTTCGATTTATTCGTTTTATTATTTATTATTATTTTGTATCTTTATTTTTTTATTTTTTGGGTTTCCTATTTACTAGACTTTATTGAAAGAACCGAGAAGATGATCTCCTAGCCACCGTGGCGCGCGCACTGTGGTCTGGTGTTGTTGCATCACGCTGAATTGCAATCACCCCCTCTCCCTCCCTCCCCTCTCTGTCCCACGGTGGCGTCCACCCAGCTACGTGATCGGACAGATTCTGTCCGACCAGTCGCGCGGAGACATCTTGGACAAGATCCAGAGCCACCTGGAGGAGACGGGGCGCAGGGTGGCCGACGGTACGGTGGACGTCAAGCAGTACCACATACACAAGGTGCGTGCCTGTGACTACCCACACCTACCTATACAGCTACACACACACCTACCTATACAGCTACACACACACCTACTTAACTACACACCTACCTATACAGCTACACACACACACCTACTTAACTACACACCTACCTATACAGCTACACACACACCGACTTAACTACACACCTACCTATACAGCTACCTACACACCTACCTATACAGCTACACACACAGCTACTTAACTACACACCTACCTAGACAACTACACACACACCTACTTAACTACACACCTACCTATACAACTACACACACACCTACTTAACTACACACCTACCTATACAGCTACTTACACACCTACCTATACAACTACACACACACCTACTTAACTACACACCTACCTATACAGCTACCTACACACCTACCTAGACTACACACACACCTACTTAACTACACACCTACCTATACAGCTACCCACACACCGACTTACCTACATGCCTACCTATACAGCTACTCACACCGACTTACCTACACGCCTACCTATACAGCTACCCACACCGACTTACCTACACACCTACTTATACAGCTACCCACACACCTACTTACCTACACACCTACTTATACAGCTACCCATACACCGACTTACCTACACACCTACCTATACAGCTACCCACACACCGACTTACCTACACACCTACCTATACAGCTACACACACACACCTACTTAACTACACACCTACCTATACAGCTACACACACCTACTTAACTACACACCTACCTATACAGCTACCTACACACCTACCTATACAGCTACACACACCTACTTAACTACACACCTACCTATACAGCTACACACACACCTACTTAACTACACACCTACCTATACAGCTACCTACACACCTACCTATACAGCTACACACACCTACTTAACTACACACCTACCTATACAGCTACTTACACACCTACCTATACAACTACACACACACCTACTTAACTACACACCTACCTATACAGCTACCTACACACCTACCTAGACAACTACACACACCTGCTTAACTACACACCTACCTATACAGCTACCCACACATCTACCTATACAGCTACACACACACCTACTTAACTACACATCTACCTATACAACTACACACACACCTACTTAACTACACACCTACCTATACAGCTACCTACACACCTACCTAGACAACTACACACACACCTACTTAACTACACACCTACCTATACAGCTACCTACACACCTACCTAGACAACTACACACACACCTACTTAACTACACACCTACCTCTACAGCTACCTACACACCTACCTAGACAACTACACACACACCTACTTAACTACACACCTACCTAGACAACTACACACACACCTATTTAACTACACACCTACCTATACAGCTACCTACACACCTACCTATACAGCTACACACACACCTACTTAACTACACACCTACCTATACAGCTACCTACACACCTACCTAGACTACACACACACCTACTTAACTACACACCTACCTATACAGCTACACACACACCTACCTATACAGCTACACACACACCTACTTAACTACACACCTACCTATACAGCTACACACACACACCTACTTAACTACACACCTACCTATACAGCTACACACACACCGACTTAACTACACACCTACCTATACAGCTACCTACACACCTACCTATACAGCTACACACACACCTACTTAACTACACACCTACCTAGACAACTACACACACACCTACTTAACTACACACCTACCTATACAACTACACACACACCTACTTAACTACACACCTACCTATACAGCTACTTACACACCTACCTATACAACTACACACACACCTACTTAACTACACACCTACCTATACAGCTACCTACACACCTACCTAGACTACACACACACCTACTTAACTACACACCTACCTATACAGCTACCCACACACCGACTTACCTACACGCCTACCTATACAGCTACTCACACCGACTTACCTACACGCCTACCTATACAGCTACCCACACCGACTTACCTACACACCTACTTATACAGCTACCCACACACCTACTTACCTACACACCTACTTATACAGCTACCCATACACCGACTTACCTACACACCTACCTATACAGCTACCCACACACCGACTTACCTACACACCTACCTATACAGCTACACACACACACCTACTTAACTACACACCTACCTAGACAACTACACACACCTATTTAACTACACACCTACCTATACAGCTACCTACACACCTACCTATACAGCTACACACACCTACTTAACTACACACCTACCTATACAGCTACACACACACCTACTTAACTACACACCTACCTATACAGCTACCTACACACCTACCTATACAGCTACACACACCTACTTAACTACACACCTACCTATACAGCTACTTACACACCTACCTATACAACTACACACACACCTACTTAACTACACACCTACCTATACAGCTACCTACACACCTACCTAGACAACTACACACACCTGCTTAACTACACACCTACCTATACAGCTACCCACACATCTACCTATACAGCTACACACACACCTACTTAACTACACATCTACCTATACAACTACACACACACCTGCTTAACTACACACCTACCTATACAGCTACCTACACACCTACCTATGCAACTACACACACACCTACTTAACTACACACCTACCTATACAGCTACCTACACACCTACCTATACAACTACACACACACCTGCTTAACTACACACCTACCTATACAGCTACCTACACACCTACCTATGCAACTACACACACACCTACTTAACTACACACCTACCTATACAGCTACCTACACACCTACCTATACAACTACACACACACCTACTTAACTACACACCTACCTATACAGCTACCTACACACCTACCTAGACAACTACACACACCTACTTAACTACACACCTACCTATACAGCTACCTACACACCTACATAGACAACTACACACAAACCTACTTAACTACACACCTACCTATGCAACTACACACACACCTACTTAACTACACACCTACCTATACAGCTACCTACACACCTACCTATACAACTACACACACACCTACTTAACTACACACCTACCTATACAGCTACCTACACACCTACCTAGACAACTACACACACCTACTTAACTACACACCTACCTATACAGCTACCTACACACCTACATAGACAACTACACACAAACCTACTTAACTACACATCTACCTATACAACTACACACACACCTACTTAACTACACACCTACCTATACAGCTACCTACACACCTACCTAGACAACTACACACACACCTACTTAACTACACACCTACCTATACAGCTACCTACACACCTACCTAGACAACTACACACACACCTACTTAACTACACACCTACCTCTACAGCTACCTACACACCTACCTAGACAACTACACACACACCTACTTAACTACACACCTACCTAGACAACTACACACACACCTATTTAACTACACACCTACCTATACAGCTACCTACACACCTACCTATACAGCTACACACACACCTACTTAACTACACACCTACCTATACAGCTACCTACACACCTACCTAGACTACACACACACCTACTTAACTACACACCTACCTATACAGCTACACACACACCTACCTATACAGCTACACACACACCTACTTAACTACACACCTACCTATACAGCTACACACACACACCTACTTAACTACACACCTACCTATACAGCTACACACACACCGACTTAACTACACACCTACCTATACAGCTACCTACACACCTACCTATACAGCTACACACACACCTACTTAACTACACACCTACCTAGACAACTACACACACACCTACTTAACTACACACCTACCTATACAACTACACACACACCTACTTAACTACACACCTACCTATACAGCTACTTACACACCTACCTATACAACTACACACACACCTACTTAACTACACACCTACCTATACAGCTACCTACACACCTACCTAGACTACACACACACCTACTTAACTACACACCTACCTATACAGCTACCCACACACCGACTTACCTACACGCCTACCTATACAGCTACTCACACCGACTTACCTACACGCCTACCTATACAGCTACCCACACCGACTTACCTACACACCTACTTATACAGCTACCCACACACCTACTTACCTACACACCTACCTATACAGCTACCCACACACCGACTTACCTACACACCTACCTATACAGCTACACACACACACCTACTTAACTACACACCTACCTAGACAACTACACACACCTATTTAACTACACACCTACCTATACAGCTACCTACACACCTACCTATACAGCTACACACACCTACTTAACTACACACCTACCTATACAGCTACACACACACCTACTTAACTACACACCTACCTATACAGCTACCTACACACCTACCTATACAGCTACACACACCTACTTAACTACACACCTACCTATACAGCTACTTACACACCTACCTATACAACTACACACACACCTACTTAACTACACACCTACCTATACAGCTACCTACACACCTACCTAGACAACTACACACACCTGCTTAACTACACACCTACCTATACAGCTACCCACACATCTACCTATACAGCTACACACACACCTACTTAACTACACATCTACCTATACAACTACACACACACCTGCTTAACTACACACCTACCTATACAGCTACCTACACACCTACCTATGCAACTACACACACACCTACTTAACTACACACCTACCTATACAGCTACCTACACACCTACCTATACAACTACACACACACCTGCTTAACTACACACCTACCTATACAGCTACCTACACACCTACCTATGCAACTACACACACACCTACTTAACTACACACCTACCTATACAGCTACCTACACACCTACCTATACAACTACACACACACCTACTTAACTACACACCTACCTATACAGCTACCTACACACCTACCTATACAACTACACACACTCCTACTTAACTACACACCTACCTATACAACTAACTACACACCTACCTAGACAACTACCCACACACCTACTTAACTACACACCTACCTATACAACTACCCACACACCTATCCACACACCAACCTAGGCACCTACCAACGGCACGGTGGACGTCCGGCAGTACCGCATCGCTCACTGCACGTGCTGAGGGGCTCGCATTGATGCTCACCGCCCCCCACCTCTCCCCCCACCTCTCCCCCCCCACCTCTCCCCCCCCCCCCACTTGCCCCACCCCCCCTCCCTCCTCCTCCCTCCCTCCCCCCACCACCACCAAAGGCGCTGACCAAGGACCCCCAGGACTACCCAGACAAGCGGGCCTTGCCCCATGTCCACGTAGCCCTCTGGGTGAACTCCCAGGCGGGCAAGCGGCTGAGGGCGGGCGACACAGTCACCTACGTAGTGTGCCAGGTGCTGGGAGGGTGGTGGGTGGGTGGTGGGTGGGTGGGTGGTGGGTGGGTGGGTGGTGGGTGGGTAGTGGGTGGGTGGGTGGCTGGTGGGTGGGTGGGTGGAGGGAGGGTGGGTGGGTGGGTGGTGGATGGGTGGTGAGTGGGTGGGTGGGAGGGTGGGTGGGTGGTGGGTGGGTGGGTGGTGGGTGGGTGGGTGGAGGGAGGGTGGGTGGAGGGAGGGTGGGTGGGTGGAGGGAGGGTGGGTGGGTGGGTGGGTGGAGGGAGGGTCGGTGGGTGGTGGGTGGGTGGGTGGAGGGAGGAGTTTGGGGGAGTGACTGCTTGAGATGCGTGAAGCGCGTGTGAGGTGAGGCGAGTGACGTGAGTGAGGCGAGTGACGTGAGTGAGGCGAGTGACGTGAGTGAGGTGAGTGAGGTGAGTGAGGTGAGTGACGTGAGTGAGGCGAGTGACGTGAGTGAGGCGAGTGACGTGAGTGAGGTGAGTGAGGTGAGTGACGTGAGTGAGGGGAGTGACGTGAGGTGAGTGACGTGAGTGAGGTGAGTGAGGTGAGTGACGTGAGTGAGGGGAGTGAGGTGAGTGAGGTGAGTGAGGTGAGTGACGTGAGTGAGGCGAGTGACGTGAGTGAGGTGAGTGACGTGAGTGAGGTGAGTGACGTGAGTGAGGTGAGTGAGGTGAGTGACGTGAGTGAGGCGAGTGACGTGAGTGAGGCGAGTGACGTGAGTGAGGTGAGTGAGGTGAGTGACGTGAGTGAGGGGAGTGACGTGAGGTGAGTGACGTGAGTGAGGTGAGTGAGGTGAGTGACGTGAGTGAGGGGAGTGAGGTGAGTGAGGTGAGTGAGGTGAGTGACGTGAGTGAGGCGAGTGACGTGAGTGAGGTGAGTGACGTGAGTGAGGTGAGTGACGTGAGTGAGGTGAGTGAGGTGAGTGACGTGAGGTGAGGCGAGTGACGTGAGTGAGGCGAGTGACGTGAGTGAGGTGAGTGAGGTGAGTGAGGTGAGTGAGGGGAGTGACGTGAGTGAGGCGAGTGACGTGAGTGAGGTGAGTGAGGTGAGTGAGGTGAGTGAGGGGAGTGACGTGAGTGAGGGGAGTGACGTGAGTGAGGGGAGTGACGTGAGGTGAGTGACGTGAGTGAGGTGAGTGAGGTGAGTGACGTGAGTGAGGGGAGTGACGTGAGTGAGGTGAGTGAGGTGAGTGAGGTGAGTGACGTGAGAGAGGGGAGTGACGTGAGTGAGGTGAGTGAGGCGAGTGACGTGAGTGAGGCGAGTGAGGTGAGTGAGGTGAGTGACGTGAGTGAGGTGAGTGACGTGAGTGAGGTGAGTGACGTGAGAGAGGGGAGTGACGTGAGTGAGGTGAGTGAGGCGAGTGACGTGAGTGAGGCGAGTGAGGTGAGTGAGGCGAGTGACGTGAGTGAGGTGAGTGACGTGAGTGAGGTGAGTGACGTGAGTGAGGTGAGTGAGGTGAGTGAGTGACGTGAGTGAGGTGAGTGAGGTGAGTGAGGGGAGTGACGTGAGTGACGTGAGTGAGGCGAGTGACGTGAGTGAGGTGAGTGAGGTGAGTGAGTGAGGTGAGTGAGGTGAGTGAGGTGAGTGAGGTGAGTGAGGTGAGTGAGGTGAGTGAGGTGAGTGAGGTGAGTGAGGTGAGTGACGTGAGTGAGGTGAGTGACGTGAGTGAGGTGAGTGAGGTGAGTGACGTGAGTGAGGTGAGTGAGGTGAGTGAGGTGAGTGAGGTGAGTGAGGTGAGTGAGGTGAGTGAGGTGAGTGAGGTGAGTGAGTGACGTGAGTGAGGTGAGTGAGGTGAGTGAGGGGAGTGACGTGAGTGACGTGAGTGAGGCGAGTGACGTGAGTGAGGTGAGTGAGGTGAGTGAGTGAGGTGAGTGAGGTGAGTGAGGTGAGTGAGGTGAGTGAGGTGAGTGAGGTGAGTGAGGTGAGTGAGGTGAGTGAGGTGAGTGAGGTGAGTGACGTGAGTGAGGTGAGTGACGTGAGTGAGGTGAGTGAGGTGAGTGACGTGAGTGAGGTGAGTGAGGTGAGTGAGGTGAGTGAGGTGAGTGAGGTGAGTGAGGTGAGTGAGGTGAGTGAGGTGAGTGAGGTGAGTGAGGTGAGTGACGTGAGTGAGGTGAGTGAGGCGAGTGACGTGAGTGAGGCGAGTGACGTGAGTGAGGTGAGTGAGGTGAGTGACGTGAGTGAGGTGAGTGAGGTGAGTGAGGCGAGTGAGGCGAGTGACGTGAGTGAGGCGAGTGAGGTGAGTGAGGCGAGTGACGTGAGTGAGGTGAGTGACGTGAGTGAGGTGAGTGAGGTGAGTGAGGTGAGTGAGGCGAGTGACGTGAGTGAGGTGAGTGAGGTGAGTGACGTGAGTGAGGTGAGTGAGGTGAGTGAGGTGAGTGAGGTGAGTGAGGTGAGTGAGGCGAGTGACGTGAGTGAGGTGAGTGACGTGAGTGAGGTGAGTGACGTGAGTGACGTGAGGTGAGTGACGTGAGTGAGGTGAGTGACGTGAGTGAGGTGAGTGAGGTGAGGTGAGGTGTGTGAGGTGAGTGAGTGAGTGAGGTGAGTGAGTGAGGTGAGTGAGGTGTGTGAGGTGAGTGAGTGAGTGAGGTGAGTGAGTGAGGTGAGTGAGGTGTGTGAGGTGAGTGATGTGTGTGAGGTGAGTGACGTGAGTGAGGCGAGTGACGTGGGTGTCCCTGTCAGTAGTAGGGGCGGTGATGATTGACTGCTGTGTGGGTCTAGCCTAGGGGGCACCCCCAGTGGCAACTGTCCCTGTGCATCAGTCTGCTGCCAGTAGTAGGGGGTGGTGATGATTGACTGCTGTGTGGGTCTAGCCTAGGGGGCACCCCCAGTGGCAGCTGTCCCTGTGCATCAGTCTGCTGCCAGTAGCAGGGGGTGGTGACGATTGACTGCTGTGTGGCTCTAGCCCTAGGGGCTCTCCCATTGGCTGCTGGGGGAGCCGCTAGGCCAGAGACGCCACGAGAGAGAGAGAGAGAGAGACACGGCAAACTCCAAATAAGCAGCAGCACGCATCGGCGGGGTCAGCATCGAACCCGCGACCTCCCGGCGCACCAGCCCGAGGCAGTCCAACATCTCATCACCGCGGCTAGCCCCCCAGCCTCTAGGGGCGTCTCCTCCACCCCCCGCAATGGCAATGGCAGCCGTTCCCTCGACAAGCCTTCGGCGCTGACCGTCGGCGATGGGTTTTGCGGCTTGGTGCAGGACGGCTCGGGCCTAGCGGCGAGTCAGCGGGCCTACGCTCCGGAGCAGCTGCAGCGACTGGAGAGTCTCCGCGTGGACACGGAGTATTACCTCGCCAGCCAGGTGCTGCCCGTGGTCTCCAGGCTCTGCGAGCCCATGGAGGGAGTGGACGCGCAGGTCATCGCCGAGTGGCTCGGTGGGTTTACGGGGGGCTCGCTCGGCGCGCTGCACTGTCCGCGCTCGCCGCACTACACTCACCGCACTAACCACACTCACCGCAATAACCACGCTACACTCGCCGCACTCACAGCACTAACCACGCTACACTCACCACACTCACAGCACTAACCACACTACACTCGCCACACTCACAGCACTAACCACACTACACTCACCACACTCACAGCACTAACCACACTACACTCGCCACACTCACAGCACTAACCACACTACACTCGCCACACTCGCCACACTCACCGCAATAACCACGCTACACTCGCCGCACTCACAGCACTAACCACACTACACTCACCACACTCACAGCACTAACCACACTACACTCACCACACTCACAACACTAACCACACTACACTCGCCACACTCACCACACTCACCGCAATAACCACGCTACACTCGCCGCACTCACAGCACTAACCACACTACACTCACCACACTCACAACACTAACCACACTACACTCGCCACACTCACCACACTCACCGCAATAACCACGCTACACTCGCCGCACTCACAGCACTAACCACACTACACTCACCACACTCACAGCACTAACCACACTACACTCACCACACTCACAACACTAACCACACTACACTCGCCACACTCACCACACTCACCGCAATAACCACGCTACACTCGCCGCACTCACAGCACTAACCACACTACACTCACCACACTCACAACACTAACCACACTACACTCGCCACACTCACCACACTCACCGCAATAACCACGCTACACTCGCCGCACTCACAGCACTAACCACGCTACACTCACCACACTCACAGCACTAACCACACTACACTCACCACACTCACAACACTAACCACACTACACTCGCCACACTCACCACACTCACCGCAATAACCACGCTACACTCGCCGCACTCACAGCACTAACCACACTACACTCACCACACTCACAGCACTAACCACACTACACTCGCCACACTCACCACACTCACCGCAATAACCACGCTACACTCGCCGCACTCACAGCACTAACCACACTACACTCACCACACTCACAGCACTAACCACACTACACTCACCACACTCACAACACTAACCACACTACACTCGCCACACTCACCACACTCACCGCAATAACCACGCTACACTCGCCGCACTCACAGCACTAACCACACTACACTCACCACACTCACAGCACTAACCACACTACACTCACCACACTCACAGCACTAACCACACTACACTCGCCACACTCACCACACTCACCGCAATAACCACGCTACACTCACCGCACTAACCACACTCACCGCAATAACCACGCTACACTCGCCACACTCACCACACTCACCGCAATAACCACGCTACACTCACCACACTCACAGCACTAACCACACTACACTAACCGCACTAACCACGCTACACTCACCGCGCTACACTCACCACACTAACCACACTCACCACACCACACTCACCACACTACACTCACCACACTACACTCACCACATTCACAGCACTAACCACGCTACACTCACCACACTCACCACACTACACTCACCACACTCACCACACTACACTCACCACACTCACTGCACTAACCACACTACACTCGCCACACTCACCACACTAACCACACTACACTCGCCACACTCACCACACCACACTAACCACACTACACTCGCCACACTCACCACACTACACTCACCACACCACACTCACCACACTCACCACACTCACCACACCACACTCGCCACACTAACCACACTACACTCACCACACTCGCCACACTAACCACACCACACTCACCACACTAACCACACTACACTCACCACACTCGCCACACTAACCACACTCACCACACTCGCCACACTCACCACACCACACTCACCACACTAACCACACCACACTCACTGCACTACACTCGCCACACTCACCACACCACACTCACCACACTACACTCACCACACCACACCACACTCACCACACTCACCACACCACACTCACCACACTACACTCACCACACTCACCACACTCACCACACTACACTCGCCACACTCGCCACACCACACTTGCCACACTACACTCACCACACCACACTCACTACACCACACTACACTCACCACACTCACCACACTCACCACACTCACCACACTCACCACACTTGCCACACTACACTCACCACACCACACTACACTCACCACACCACACTACACTCACCACACCACACTCACCACACCACACTACACTCACCACACCACACCACACTACACTCACCACACTCACCACACTTGCCACACTACACTCACCACACTCACCACACTCACCACACCACACTCACCACACTCACCACACTACACTCACCACACTCACCGCACTAACCACACTACACTCTCCACACTCACCACACCACACTAACCACACTACACTTGCCACACTCACCGCACTACACACACCACACTCACCACACTACACTCACCACACTACACTCACCACACTCATCGCACTCACCACACTACACTCACCACACTCACCACACTCAACCGCACTCACCACACTACACTCACCACACTCACCACACCACACTCACCACACCACACTCACCACACTACACTCACCACACTCACCACACCACACTCACTACACTCACCACACTACACTCACCACACTCAACCGCACTCACCACACTACACTCACCACACTCACCACACCACACTCACCACACCACACTCACCACACTACACTCACCACACTCACCACACCACACTCACTACACTCACCACACTACACTCACCACACTCAACCGCACTCACCACACTACACTCACCACACTCGCCACACTCACCACACTCACCACACTACACTCAACCACACTCACCACACTACACTCTCCACACTCACTACACTCACCACACTACACTCACTACACTCACCACACTCACCACACTACACTCACCACACTCACCACACTACACTCACCACACTACACTACACTCACCACACCACACTCACCACACTCACCACACTACACTCAACCACACTCACCACACTACACCGCGTCTTCCCGGTCTTCCCGATGCCCCCCTCCCCCCGGCCCCCCCCCCCCCGCCCCCGGCCCCCCGCCCCCCCAGGCCTGGACCCGTCTCAGTTCCGAGCCTCCTCGTCCTCCTCCTCGTCGCTCTCCGTGACGTCGTCGCGCGGCGCCGGTGAGGACGAGGCCCTGCTGGGCGGCGTGGCGCAGGGCGCCGCGGAGCGGTTCGCACGGTGCGAGCGGCCCTGCGTGCCGTGCACCGCCTGCGGCGCCGGGCCCACCGTCGACGGGCCCTTCCGCGGATCGGTGAGGCGGGCGGGCCCCTCGGGCCGTGCGTGTCGGCCTGCCCGGTGGCGGGGCCGGGGCGGCCCGGGCGGCCCGGGGCAGACTCGGGGCAGACTCTCGCTCTCTCGCTCACCCACCGTCTCACTCACTCATTCACTCACCCACCATCTCACTCACCCACTCGTTCACTCACCCACCATGTCACCCACTCGTTCACTCACCCACCATCTCACTCACCCACCGTCTCACCCACTCGTTCACTCACCCACCATCTCACCCACCGTCTCACTCACCCACCGTCTCACTCACCCACCGTCTCACTCACTCGTTCGCTCACCCACCGTCTCACCCACCCACTCGTTCACTCATCCACCGTCTCACCCACCATGTCACCCATTCGTTCACTCACCCACCGTCTCACTCACCCACTCATTCACTCACTCGTTCACTCACCCACCGTCTCACCCACTCGTTCACCCACCCACCGTCTCACCCACTCGTTCACTCACTCGTTCACTCACCCACCGTCTCACTCACCCACTCGTTCACTCACCCACCGTCTCACTCACCCACCGTCTCACTCACCCACCGTCTCGCTCACCCACCGTCTCACTCACCCACCATCTCGCTCACCCACCGTCTCGCTCACCCACCGTCTCGCTCACCCACCGTCTCACTCACCCACCGTCTCACTCACCCACTCGTTCACTCACCCACCGTCTCACTCACCCACCGTCTCACTCACCCACCGTCTCGCTCACCCACCGTCTCACTCACCCACCATCTCGCTCACCCACCGTCTCGCTCACCCACCGTCTCACTCACCCACTCGTTCACTCACCCACCGTCTCACTCACCCACCGTCTCACTCACCCACCGTCTCGCTCACCCACCGTCTCACTCACCCACCATCTCGCTCACCCACCGTCTCGCTCACCCACCGTCTCGCTCACCCACCGTCTCACTCACCCACCGTCTCACTCATTCACTCACTCGTTCACTCACCCACCGTCTCGCTCACCCACCGTCTCACTCACCCACCGTCTCACTCATTCACTCACTCGTTCACTCACCCACCGTCTCGCTCACCCACCGTCTCACCCACTCGTTCACTCACTCACTCGTTCACTCACCCACCGTCTCACTCACTCGTTTACTCACCCACCGTCTCACTCACCCACTCATTCACTCACTCGTTCACTCACCCACCGTCTCACTCACCCACTGTCTCACTCACCCACTCGTTCACTCACCCACTGTCTCACTCACTCGTTCACTCACCCACTGTCTCACTCACCCACCGTCTCACTCACCCACCGTCTCGCTCACCCACCGTCTCACTCACCCACCGTCTCACTCACCCACTCGTTCACTCACCCACTGTCTCACTCACCCACCGTCTCACTCACCCACCGTCTCACTCACCCACCGTCTCACTCACCCACCGTCTCACTCACCCACCGTCTCACTCACCCACCGTCTCACTCACCCACTCGTTCACTCACCCACTGTCTCACTCACCCACTGTCTCACTCACCCACCGTCTCACTCACCCACCGTCTCACTCACCCACTCGTTCACTCACCCACTGTCTCACTCACCCACCGTCTCACTCACCCACCGTCTCACTCACCCACCGTCTCACTCACCCACCGTCTCACTCACCCACCGTCTCACTCACCCACCGTCTCACTCATTCACTCACTCGTTCACTCACCCACCGTCTCGCTCACCCACCGTCTCACCCACCCACTCGTTCACTCACTCACTCGTTCACTCACCTACCGTCTCGCTCACCCACTCGTTCACTCACTCGTTCACTCACCCACCGTCTCACTCACTCGTTTACTCACCCACCGTCTCGCTCACCCACTCGTTCACTCACCCACTCGTTCACTCACCCACCATCTCACTCACCCACTGTCTCACTCACTCACTCGTTCACTCACCCACCATCTCACCCACCGTCTCACTCACCCACTCGTTCACTCACCCACTCGTTCACTCACCCACCATCTCACTCACCCACTCATTCACTCACCCACTGTCTCACTCACCCACTCGTTCACTCACCCACCGTCTCACTCACCCACCGTCTCACTCACCCACCGTCTCACTCACCCACCGTCTCACTCACCCACCATCTCACTCACCCACTCGTTCACTCACCCACCATCTCACTCACCCACCGTCTCACTCACCCACCGTCTCACTCACCCCCCATCTCACTCACCCCCCATCTCACTCACCCACCGTCTCACTCACCCACCGTCTCACTCACCCACCGTCTCACTCACCGTCTCACTCACCCATCATCTCACTCACCCACTCATTCACTCACCCAACGTCTCACTCACCCACCGTCTCACTCACCCACCGTCTCACCCACCGTCTCACTCACCCACCATCTCACTCACCCACTCATTCACTCACCCAACGTCTCACTCACCCACCGTCTCACTCACCCATCGTCTCACCCACCGTCTCACTCACCCACCATCTCACTCACCCACTCATTCACTCACCCAACGTCTCACTCACCCACCATCTCACTCACCCACCGTCTCACTCACCCACTCATTCACTCACCCACCATCTCAAACACTCATTCACTCACCCACCATCTCACTCACCCACCATCTCACTCACCCACCATCTCACTCACCCAATCGTTCACTCAGCCACCATGTCACCCACTCATTCACTCTCCTGGCACAAGCACTGTGGTGGTTGTTGTTGTGTGTGCGATTGTGTGTTTGCGTGTGTTTGTGTGTGATTGTGTGTGTTTGTGTGAGTGTGTGATTGTGTGTGTGTATTTGCGAGTGATTGTGTGTGTTTGTGTGTGATTGTGTGTGTTTGTGTGTGTGATTGTGTGTTTGTGTGTGATTGTGTGTTTGTGTGTGATTGTGCGTGTGATTGTGTGTATGATTGTGTGTGTGTGATTGTGTGTTTGTTTGTGTGTGTGTTTGTGTGTGTGTGTGATTGTGTGTGTTTGTGTGTGTATGTGTGATTGTGTTTGTGTGTGTGTTTGTGTGTGTGATTGTGTTTGTGTGATTGTGTGTGTGATTGTGTGTGTTCGTGTGTGTGTTTGTGCGTGTGATTGTGTGTGTTTTGGGTGTGATTGTGTGCGTGTGTGTGTGTTTGTGTGTGTGTGTGATTGTGCGTGTGTGATTGTGTGTTTGTTTGTGTGTGTGATTGTGTGTGTGTGTTTGTGTGTGTGCCACCCAGGGTGTCCACATCCAGCCGAGTCTGCTGTGCTGCGCCAGCTGTGAAGCGTCACAGCTGGCGAGCCTCCCGGCACTGTGCAACCGCCTCCAGATGGACGTGCGGCGTCACGTCGGCCGCTACCACGCGGTGAGAGGCGCCACCCTCGCCACCCTCGCCACCCTCGCCACCCTCGCCACCCTCACCACCCTCGCCACGCCACCCTCGCCACGCGACCCTCGCCACCCTCACCACCCTCGCCACCCTCACCACCCTCGCCACCCTCGCCACCCTCACCACCCTCGCCACGCCACCCTCGCCACCCTCACCACCCTCGCCACCCTCGCCACGCCACACTCGCCACACTCGCCACCCTCGTCAGCCTCAACACCCTCAACACCCTCGCCACCCTCGCCACCCTCGCCACGCCACCCACGCCACCCTCGCCACGCCACCCACGCCACCCACGCCACCCTCGCCACCCTCGCCACCCTCGCCACCCTCGCCACCCTCGCCACGCCACCCACGCCACCCACGCCACCCTCGCCACCCTCGCCACGCCACCCACGCCACCCTCGCTACCCTCGCCACGCTCGCCACCCTCACCACGCCACCCTCACCACCCTCGCCACCCTCGCCACGCCACCCACGCCACCCTCGCCACCCTCGCCACGCACACGCCACTTCACGATCCCAATATTAATTTTGGCCGCAGCAGGAATCCGATGAGCTGTGAAGCTCTTTTTGCGTCGGAACGTCTCAGCAGCAGACACGACGCTGTAGAACTTTCCTAACGAGCACCCGCTAACGACTAAACGCTTAACGACGGGCCCTCCGTAGAGCCCAATGTGTAGTGTTTCGTGTAGTGTATAGTAGTGTAGTGTATAGTGTATTGTAGTGTATAGTGTAGTGTATAGTAGTGTATTGTAGTGTATAGTAGTGTAGTGTATAGTAGTGTAGTGTGTTGTAGTGTATAGTGTAGTGTATTGTAGTGTAGTGTATAGTAGTGTAGTGTATAGTGTAGTGTATAGTGTCTTGTAGTGTATAGAGTGTAGTGTATAGTAGTGTAGTGTGTAGTGTATTGTAGTGTATAGTGTATTGTAGTGTAGTGTATTGTAGCGTATAATAGTGTAGTGTATAGTGTATTGTAGTGTATTGTAGTGTAGTGTATAGTAGTGTAGTGTATAGTAGTGTAGTGTATAGTAGTGTAGTGTATAGTAGTATAGTGTATTGTAGTGTAGTGTATAGTAGTGTAGTGTGTAGTATATTGTAGTGTATAGTGTAGTGTATTGTAGTGTAGTGTAGAGTGTATTGTAGCGTATAGTAGTGTAGTGTATAGTAGTGTATAGTGTAGTGTATTGTAGTGTAGTGTAGAGTGTATTGTAGCATATAGTAGTGTAGTGTAGAGTGTATTGTAGCATATAGTAGTGTAGTGTATAGTAGTGTATTGTTGTGTTGTGTAGTGTATAGTGTAGTGTATTGTAGTGTGTAGTAGTGTAGTGTATAGTAGTGTAGTGTATAGCAGTGTAGTGTATAGTAATGTAGTTATAGTAGTGTAGTGTATAGTAGTGTATAGTGTAGTGTATAATAGTGTATAGTGTAGTGTATAGTAGTGAAGTGTATAGTGTAGTGTAGTTATAGTAGTGTAGTGTATAGTAGTGTATAGTGTAGTGTATAGTAGTGTATAGTGTAGTGTATAGTAGTGAAGTGTATAGTGTAGTGTAGTTATAGTAGTGTAGTGTATAGTAGTGTATAGTGTAGTGTATAGTAGTGAAGTGTATAGTGTAGTGTAGTTATAGTAGTGTAGTGTATAGTAGTGTAGTGTATAGTGTAGTGTATCGTAGACGGCCTCTGTAGAGCCCAATGTGTAGTGTATAGTAGTGTAGTGTATAGTGTAGTTATAGTAGTGTAGTGTATAGTAGCGTAGTGTATAGTAGTGTATAGTGTAGTGTATAGTAGTGAAGTGTATAGTGTAGTGTAGTTATAGTAGTGTAGTGTATAGTAGTGTATAGTGTAGTGTATAGTAGTGAAGTGTATAGTGTAGTGTAGTTATAGTAGTGTAGTGTATAGTAGTGTAGTGTATAGTGTAGTGTATCGTAGACGGCCTCTGTAGAGCCCAATGTGTAGTGTATAGTAGTGTAGTGTATAGTGTAGTTATAGTAGTGTAGTGTATAGTAGCGTAGTGTATAGTGTAGTGTATAGTGTAGTGTATAGTAGTGTAGTGTATAGTGTAGTGTATCGTAGATGGGCCTCTGTAGAGCCCAATGTGTTTGCCTACCGACCATTCCCCTGTTAACAATGGGCCATTGTAGGTACAGTAAATGTTCATTAATGCATTAACCTTGTTTATTTTAATATTATGTGTTTATAACGTATCTTTATCTATGAATATCCATTGTTTGAATCTCATAAAGTAAATTTTTTTGGCTGACAAAGGGGGGTAACTTTCGATGCTATCGTAACGAATTAAGGCTTTTAACAGGTATTTCCTACCCTCGCTTAACGAGTTTAACACGTAGGCCTTCGCGACCAATATCATCCATGATAGAGGCTTTTTGGGTTAGATCGCTGAAATATATAAATGTTGTGTCGTTAAAACCCGCCACCACCCGACACAGCCAACTAGTAAGGGTTGTCACGTAAACAGAACGTGCCCAATTCGCCACTAGTACAGCACTAGTGTGTAGTGTAGTGTACTAGTACAGCACTAGTGTTTAGTGTAGTGTTTAGTGTAGTATACTAGTACAGCACTAGTGTGTAGTGTATAGTGTAGTATACTAGTACAGCACTAGTGTGTAGTGTATAGTGTAGTATACTAGTACAGCACTAGTGTATAGTGTAGTGTATAGTGTAGTATACTAGTACAGCACTAGTGTGTAGTGTGTAGTGTAGTATACTAGTACAGCACTAGTGTATAGTGTAGTGTATAGTGTAGTATACTAGTACAGCACTAGTGTATAGTGTAGTGTGTAGTGTAGTATACTAGTACAGCACTAGTGTAGTGTGTAGTGTACTAGTACAGCACTAGTGTATAGTGTAGAATACTAGTACAGCACTAGTTTATAGTGTATAGTGTAGTATACTAGTACAGTACTAGTGTATAGTGTAGTGTATAGTGTAGAATACTAGTACAGCACTAGTGTTTAGTGTAGTGTATAGTGTAGTATACTAGTACAGTACTAGTGTATAGTGTAGTGTATAGTGTAGTATACTAGTACAGCACTAGTGTATAGTGTAGTGTATAGTGTAGTATACTAGTACAGCACTAGTGTATAGTGTAGTGTATAGTGTAGTATACTAGTACAGCACTAGTGTATAGTGTAGTGTATAGTGTAGTATACTAGTACAGCACTAGTGTATAGTGTAGAATACTAGTACAGCACTAGTGTGTAGTGTATAGTGTAGTATACTAGTACAGTACTAGTGTATAGTGTAGAATACTAGTACAGCACTAGTGTTTAGTGTAGTGTATAGTGTAGAATACTAGTACAGCACTAGTGTGTAGTGTAGTGTATAGTGTAGTATACTAGTACAGTACTAGTGTTTAGTGTAGTGTATAGTGTAGAATACTAGTACAGCACTAGTGTGTAGTGTATAGTGTAGTATACTAGTACAGCACTAGTGTATAGTGTAGTGTATAGTGTAGAATACTAGTACAGCACTAGTGTGTAGTGTAGTGTATAGTGTAGTATACTATTACAGCACTAGTGTTTAGTGTAGTGTATAGTGTAGAATACTAGTACAGCACTAGTGTGTAGTGTAGTGTATAGTGTAGTATACTAGTACAGCACTAGTATATAGTGTAGTGTATAGTGTAGTGTATAGTGTAGTATACTAGTACAGCACTAGTGTATAGTGTAGTATAATAGTACAGCACTAGTGTGTAGTGTAGTATATAGTGTAGTGTATAGTGTAGTATACTAGTACAGCACTAGTATATAGTGTAGTATATAGTGTAGTGTATAGTGTAGTATACTAGTACAGCACTAGTGTGTAGTGTAGTGTATAGTGTAATATACTAGTACAGCACTAGTGTATAGTGTAGTATACTAGTACAGCACTAGTGTGCAGTGTAGTGTGTAGTGCAGTATACTAGTACAGCACTAGTGTGTAGTGTAGTGTATAGTGTAGTATACTAGTACAGCACTAGTGTATAGTGTAGTGTATAGTGTAATATAATAGTACAGTACTAGTGTATAGTGTAGTGTATAGTGTAGTGTATAGTGTAGTGTATAGCGTAGTATACTAGTACAGCACTAGTGTGTAGTGTAGTGTATAGCGTAGTATACTAGTACAGCACTAACCGGTTGTGTGTTGGAGAGCCAAGCCACAACATTTACAATCTGAGTGCGACATTTCACCAGTAATTGCAACCAGCTTCATCAGGCGACAGACAGATTTGTGGAGAAGTCGACCGGTTTTGTTCTGCACTCTTGCTCAAAGTGGGGGGGGGGGGGTGGGATTACTGAGTCTACGTACATTATGGATGCACATTATTATGCGAGCCCTATGATCTTGTCCTGTCCATTGTAACAAAATCGGCGTACCAACGGAAATCCCTATTGAAGCACACTGCACTTTGTAGGCACGCATTTAAACAATGTACAGGGTATTCTTAGTTTTTTCGGTAAAGTCACGTTGAAGAGAAACAACAAAATAATAAAATATATATAAAACAATACAAAAATTATCACGACGTTTCGACCATAACTCAAACGGTCGTCTTCAGGTGTGTTGGTTCGCATAAATTTGAAGACGACCGTTTGAGTTATGGTCGAAACGTCGTGAGAATTTTTTTATTGTTTTATATATATTTTATTATTTTGTTGTTTCTCTTCAACGTGGTGACTTTACCGAAAAAACTAAGAATATGAATTACTGCAGTCACGAAAGCTTTAAATCAAAATTGAATGTACAGGGTGTTTAAAAAGATGGACCCCAATTTCAAAGCGGTGTATTTCACGATGGGAACACGTTACAATTACGCGAAAATTTACAAACGGTTTAATGAGTTGTCAAGTTTCACCAAGCATTTTATAAATGCTCCATCTGCCCTCCACCCGCTGTACGGACGACATCGAGACGATAGTTGAATTCGTCCCAAACGCCTCTCAAAGTGTCTTGAAAGTGTCTTGAAAGTGTCCACCGAAGTCACCGCTGCCGTGATTCTGTATTTGAGGTCGTCCCGATGAGTCGCTAATGGTGGCACAAAAACGCCACGGTCTTCTGTGCCGCCGTGCTCACTGACATTGGCGGATCGATGCCAAAACGCCGCTGAAACGCGATTACGGATTCGGTCTTGCTGAACCGCAGAACGCAAAACGCCCCTTAAGGGGGTCACACCGTCTCGCGAATGACTGAGGCTAGGGGCTGTTTGTGCGCCGGGAGAGGCATCGAGCGGTAATTATTTAAAACTCTATGCCCCGCCCTTTCAAGTGGTGAGCGTTTCATTCATAGGCGGTTCGTGGTTGCAGAGATACAGCGATTTCAAACTCGGGTCCATCTTTTTGAAACACCCTGTATCTTTTTGATGATGATGATTCGCTTCCACGCAGCACTAAGGCGGTAGCTATCGGAACGGTTACAATTATTTCTATTTCCTTCAGATTTCGATAGATTCTCTCATTATTAGTCTTGGCCAGTGGTGGCTGGCTTTGCACGGTTTCGCTTAACGACCGAATCGAATGAAATTAAACCATCCCCATCCTGCCAGGCGAAGCCCACTTGAGGTGTGAACTTGTAGGTGCTGCTACCCGCCAACAGCACTCGACCCCCAACAGTCTGTTACAGGCTACACGGGGGGAAGATCTTTGTCTTTGCTTCAGAGGAGAGGTGGTTAGCGCTACGAACCCGGCGACCCGGGTTCAATTCCCGCTTTGCGGTCAACGCCGGCGACGATTATCTGAACCGGGCCTCGGGCCTCCCCTGGGCCGACTCAGCCCCAAATGAGTTACCTGGTGTAGCGGTGGTGGTGTAGTAAACATCGCCACTGGGGGAGACAAAGGCGGCCGGGCGTGGTGCCGGCCACCCACCAACCTCGTGCGCCGTGCCGGCCTTCGTAGCTGCTCCTCGCGAACAGCACTTGCCCCCCAACAGCCTGTCAAGGCTATATATGGGTGGGGGGGGGGTCTTTGTGTGCGTGTATGCGTCAGGGCTGGCTGCTGTGCGAGGACATGGCCTGTCGCAACCGCACGCGACGCCTGCCACTCACCTTCACCCAGCACGGACCGGTGTGCCCCGCTTGCCGCAGGGGGGTGCTCAGGGCTGAGGTGCGGCGCTCGCACGCACACGCACGTACACGCACGTACACGCACGCACGCACGCGCACGCACGCATGTACACGCACGCACACGCACGCACGTACACGCACGTACACGCACACGCACGCACACGTACACGCACGCACACGCACGTACACGCACGTACACGCACACGCACGCACACGTACACGCACGCACACGCACGTACACGCACGTACACGCACGCACGTACACGCACGCACACGCACACAACAACAACCGCCATTCGCCACTAAGTGGCGGTGACGTCACCACGACGCTTGTGCCAGGCCATGTGCACCTTGAGGCTACCACGTGAAGTGTCGGAACGCCCGCTGGCAGGAGGTCACGGGGCAGACCCAGCAGGTGCCACGGGTCGACTGACTGAGATGATTGGCAGATGCACCACCACCTGTGCCAGGCTAGGTGCAGGAGGTCACGGGACAGACCCAGCAGGTGCCATGAGTTGACTGAGATGACTGGCAGATGCAGCACCAGCTGTACCCCCCCTGCTGTGCCAGGCTAGGTGCAGGAGATCACGATGACAGACCCAGCAGGTGCCATGGGTCGACCTACTGAGATGACTGGCAGATGCAGCACCAGCTGTGCCCCCTACTGTGCCAGGCTAGGTGCAGGAGATCACAGGACAGACCCAGCAGGTGCCATGGGTTGACTGAGATGACTACTGTGAGATGCACCACCAGCTGTACCCCCCTACTGTGCCAGGCTAGGTGCAGGAGATCACAGGACAGACCCAGCAGGTGCCATGGGTTGGCTGAGATGACTACCGTGAGATGCACCACCAGCTGTACCCCCCTACTGTGCCAGGCTAGGTGCAGGTAGATCACGGGGACAGACCCAAACCACCCGAGTTCGATTCCCGCTCAGGGCCAGGTCCTGGGACCCGCCCCCTAGGTCGACTCCGCCTTAAATGGGCACGTGGTTTTGGACACCACGTGCCCCCGTGAGCCGTGCCGGCCTTTGTGGGTGCTGCTAAGGCTACACGGCGGGTGGGTGGATCTTCGTTTGCATTTGCAGTACACAGAGAAGATGCTGTACACCCAACTGTGCTTCTACCAACACCTCTTTGACTGGGACTGCAAGTCTCTCACCGAGGTTGAAAAGAGTGAGTTCCCTTCCCGCGATGACACGCGCACACACACACACACACACCCCTAAAAACACACGTACACAGCCTTGCACACGTAGTGTACACACACACACACGTACACAGCCTTACACACGTACACAGCCTTACACACGTAGTGTACACACACACACGTACACAGCCTTACACACGTAGTGTACACACACACACACGTACACAGCCTTACACACGTAGTGTACACACACACACGTACACAGCCTTACACACGTACACAGCCTTACACACGTAGTGTACACACACACACGTACACAGCCTTACACACGTAGTGTAAACACACACACACGTACACAGCCTTACACACGTACACAGCCTTACACACGTAGTGTACACACACACACGTACACAGCCTTACACACGTAGTGTACACACACACACGTACACAGCCTTACACACATAGTGTACACACACACGTAAACAGCCTTACACACGTACACAGCCTTACACACGTAGTGTACACACACACACGTACACAGCCTTACACACGTAGTGTAAACACACACACACGTACACAGCCTTACACACGTACACAGCCTTACACACGTAGTGTACACACACACACGTACACAGCCTTACACACGTAGTGTACACACACACACGTACACAGCCTTACACACATAGTGTACACACACACATACACAGCCTTACACACGTACACAGCCTTACACACGTAGTGTACACACACACACGTACACAGCCTTACACACGTACACAGCCTTACACACGTAGTGTACACACACACATACACAGCCTTACACACGTAGTGTACACACACACACGTACACAGCCTTACACACGTAGTGTACACACACACGTTCACAGCCTTACACACACACACACACGTACACAGCCTTACACACGTACACAGCCTTACACACGTACATAGCCTTACACACGTAGTGTACACACACACGTACACAGCCTTACACACGTAGTGTACACACACGTACACAGCCTTACACACATAGTGTACACACACACGTAAACAGCCTTACACACGTACACAGCCTTACACACGTAGTGTAAACACACACACACACGTACACAGCCTTACACACGTACACAGCCTTACACACGTAGTGTACACACACACACGTACACAGCCTTACACACGTAGTGTAAACACACACACACACGTACACAGCCTTACACACGTACACAGCCTTACACACATAGTGTACACACACACACGTACACAGCCTTACACACGTAGTGTACACACACACACGTACACAGCCTTACACACATAGTGTACACACACACGTACACAGCCTTACACACGTACACAGCCTTACACACGTAGTGTACACACACACACGTACACAGCCTTACACACGTACACAGCCTTACACACGTAGTGTACACACACACATACACAGCCTTACACACGTAGTGTACACACACACACGTACACAGCCTTACACACGTAGTGTACACACACACGTTCACAGCCTTACACACGTTCACAGCCTTACACACACACACACACGTACACAGCCTTACACACGTACACAGCCTTACACACGTAGTGTACACACACGTACACACACACGTACACACGTACACACGTGTGTGCAATTGTTTGTGGTGCCGGCTCCTTGCCGCTGCTGCTGCTACCACCGCTGCTGCTACCACTGCTGCTGCTACCGCCGCTGCTGCTGCTACCGCCGCTGCTGCTGCTACCGCCGCTGCTGCTACCACCGCTGCTGCTACCACCGCTGCTGCTGCTACCACCCCTGCTGCTGCTGCTACCGCCGCTGCTGCTTGCTGCTACCACCGCTGCTGCTACCACCGCTGCTGCTGCTACCACTGCTGCTGCTACCGCCGCTGCTGCTGCTACCGCTGCTGCTGCTGTTACCGCTGCTGCTGCTACCGCCGCCTTCCCTGCTCCGTCTATGGTTCCTCCTCAGCGGTCGCGAGAGACGCAACTTGCGCGTTGCCGACGCAGGACGAAACTGAGCACGCGATGGCGACGCTGTGTGTTGAGTCTATGGGTGACAGTGTTGAGTCTATGGGCAGTGCTGAGTCTATGGTGCAGTGCTGAGTCTATGGTGCAGTGTTGAGTCTATGGTGCAGTGCTAAGTCTATGGTGCAGTGCTGAGTCTATGGTACAGTGCTGAGTCTATGGTGCAGTGCTGAGTCTATGGTGCAGTGCTGAGTCTATGGTGCAGTGTTGAGTCTATGGTGCAGTGTTGAGTCTATGGTGCAGTGCTGAGTCTATGGTGCAGTGCTGAGTCTATGGTGCAGTGCTGAGTCTATGGTGCAGTGCTGAGTCTATGGTGCAGTGTTGAGTCTATGGTGCAGTGTTGAGTCTATGGTGCAGTGCTGAGTCTATGGTGCAGTGTTGAGTCTATTGTGCAGTGCTGAGTCTATTGTGCAGTGTTGAGTCTATGGTGCAGTGTTGAGTCTATGGTGCAGTGTTGAGTCTATGGTGCAGTGCTGAGTCTATGGTGCAGTGTTGAGTCTATGGTGCAGTGCTGAGTCTATGGTGCAGTGCTGAGTCTATGGTGCAGTGCTGAGTCTATGGGTGACAGTGTTGAGTCTATGGGTGATAGTGCTGAGTCTATGGTGCAGTGTTGAGTCTATGGTGCAGTGTTGAGTCTATGGTGCAGTGTTGAGTCTATGGTGCAGTGCTGAGTCTATGGTGCAGTGTTGAGTCTATGGTGCAGTGCTGAGTCTATGGTGCAGTGCTGAGTCTATGGTGCAGTGCTGAGTCTATGGTGCAGTGCTGAGTCTATGGTGCAGTGTTGAGTCTATGGTGCAGTGTTGAGTCTATGGTGCAGTGCTGATTCTATGGTGCAGTGTTGAGTCTATGGTGCAGTGCTGAGTCTATGGTGCAGTGTTGAGTCTATGGTGCAGCGCTGAGTCTATGGTGCAGTGCTGAGTCTATGGGTGACAGTGCTGAGTCTATGGTGCAGTGTTGTGTCTATGGTGCAGTGTTGAGTCTATGGTGCAGTGTTGAGTCTATGGTGCAGTGTTGAGTCTATGGGTGACAGTGTTGAGTCTATGGGTAGTGCTGAGTCTATGGGTGACAGTGCTGAGTCTATGGTGCAGTGCTGAGTCTGGTGCAGTGTTGTGTCTATGGTGCAGTGTTGAGTCTATGGTGCAGTGTTGTGTCTATGGTGCAGTGTTGAGTCTATGGTGCAGTGTTGAGTCTATGGTGCAGTGTTGAGTCTATGGGTGACAGTGTTGAGTCTATGGGTAGTGCTGAGTCTATGGGTGACAGTGCTGAGTCTATGGTGCAGTGCTGAGTCTGGTGCAGTGTTGTGTCTATGGTGCAGTGTTGAGTCTATGGTGCAGTGTTGTGTCTATGGTGCAGTGTTGAGTCTATGGTGCAGTGCTGAGTCTATGGTGCAGTGTTGAGTCTATGGTGCAGTGTTGAGTCTATGGTGCAGTACTGAGTCTATGGTGCAGTGCTGAGTCTATGGTGCAGTGCTGAGTCTATGGTGCAGTGTTGAGTCTATGGGTGACAGTGTTGAGTCTATGGTGCAGTGCTGAGTCTATGGTGCAGTGTTGAGTCTATGGGTGACAGTGCTGAGTCTATGGGTGACAGTGCTGAGTCTATGGGCAGTGCTGAGTCTATGGTGCAGTGTTGAGTCTATGGGTGACAGTGTTGAGTCTATGGGTGACAGTGTTGAGTCTATGGTGCAGTGTTGAGTCTATGGTGTAGTGCTGAGTCTATGGTGCAGTGTTGAATCTATGGTGCAGTGTTGAGTGTATGGTGCAGTGTTGAGTCTATGGTGCAGTGTTGAGTCTATGGTGCAGTGCTGAGTCTATTGTGCAGTGTTGAGTCTATGGTGCAGTGCTGAGTCTACGGGTGACAGTGTTGAGTCTATGGGTGACAGTGCTGAGCCTATGGTGCAGTGTTGTGTCTATGGGTGACAGTGTTGAGTCTATGGGTGACAGTGCTGAGCCTATGGTGCAGTGTTGTGTCTATGGGTGACAGTGTTGAGTCTATGGGTGACAGTGTTGAGTCGATGGGTGACAGTGTTGAGTGTACGTACGTTGAACAACTTTTGCACCGTACGTCAGCCAACCGTGCTAATCGGAGGTGCGACCGTGCGTGAGCCATTGCAGAAACCCTCAAGAACCGCAAGTGGCTGGAGGTGCAGAAGGGCTACGGCGTGCTGCACGAGGCGGCGAAAGCCGCTGTGAGCCTCAGCGCCTACTCACTCGTTGACCTGGGATCACTCTTCCGCAGCCTCGTGTCCTTGTGACCTCCCCACGGCAGCCACTCTCCTGCCTCTCTCTCGCCTCTCTCTCTCCCACCTCCTTATCCCTCCCCCACCTCCCTCTCCCACCTCCCTCCCCCACCTCCCTCACCTCCCTCCCTCCCTCTCCCACCTCCCTCCCTCCCTCACCTCCCTCTCCCACCTCCCTCACCTCCCTCCCTCCCTCACCTCCCTCCCTCCCTCTCCCACCTCCCTCCCTCTCCCACCTCCCTCCCTCCCTCACCTCCCTCCCTCCCTCACCTCCCTCCCTCACCTCCCTCCCTCACCTCCCTCTCCCACCTCCCTCACCTCCCTCCCTCCCTCACCTCCCTCCCTCACCTCCCTCCCCTCCCTCACCTCCCTCCCTCACCTCCCTCTCCCACCTCCCTCCCTCCCTCACCTCCCTCCCTCCCTCCCTCCCTCCCTCACTCACCTCCCTATCCCTCCCCCACCTCCCTATCCCCCCCCCACCTCCCTCTCCCACCCCCACCTCACCTCCCTCCCCCACCTCCTTACCCCTCCCCCCCCCACCTCCACGCAGCGACAATTCCGCAGCTCAACTTGAGAGTGTTTTTTTTCGCGGTGCCCTGTCGGCTTGCTCGTGAGGCGGCGACTTGCGGACAGCACCAGAGGCGTCCCGCGCGCGGCTGAGATCAAGTTGGGATCTTTCAAGAACCGGGGGGGAAATAGATTTTATTATTACAGCGGCGTTTTCAAGTGCTGGTGTGAGCGTGGTGTAGCGGTAGTGTAGCGGTAGTGTAGCGGTAGTGTAGTGGTAGTGTAGCGGTAGTGTAGCGGTAGTGTAGCGGTAGCGTAGCGGTAGTGTAGCGGTAGCGTAGCGGTGGCGTAGCGGTAGTGTAGCGGTAGCGTAGCGGTAGCGTAGCGGTAGCGTAGCGGTAGCGTAGCGGTAGCGTAGCGGTAGCGGTGCGGTAGTGTAGCGGTAGTGTAGCGGTAGTGTAGCGGTAGTGGTGCGGTAGTGTAGCGGTAGCGTAGCGGTAGCGTAGCGGTAGCGTAGCGGTAGCGTAGCGGTAGCGTAGCGGTAGCGTAGCGGTAGCGTAGCGGTAGTGGTGCGGTAGTGTAGCGGTAGTGTAGCTGTAGTGTAGCGGTAGTGTAGCGGTAGTGTAGCGGTAGTGTAGCGGTAGTGGAGCGGTAGTGGAGCGGTAGTGTAGCGGTAGTGTAGCGGTAGTGGAGCGGTGGTGTAGCGGTAGTGTAGCGGTAGTGGAGCGGTAGTGGAGCGGTAGTGTAGCTGTAGTGTAGCGGTAGTGTAGCGGTAGTGTAGCTGTAGTGTAGCGGTGGTGTAGCGGTGGTGTAGCGGTACTGTAGCGGTAGTGGAGCGGTAGTGGAGCGGTAGTGGAGCGGTAGTGTAGCGGTAGTGTAGCTGTAGTGTAGCGGTAGTGTAGCGGTAGTGTAGCGGTAGTGTAGCGGTAGTGTAGCGGTAGCGTAGCGGTAGCGTAGCGGTAGCGTAGCGGTGGCGTAGCGGTAGCGGAGCGGTGGCGGAGCGGTAGCGGAGCGGTAGCGTAGCGGTAGCGTAGCGGTAGCGTAGCGGTAGCGGAGCGGTGGCGGAGCGGTAGCGGAGCGGTAGCGTAGCGGTAGCGTAGCGGTAGCGTAGCGGTGGCGTAGCGGTAGCGGAGCGGTGGCGGAGCGGTAGCGGAGCGGTAGCGTAGCGGTAGCGTAGCGGTAGCGTAGCGGTAGCGGAGCGGTAGCGGAGCGGTAGCGTAGCGGTAGCGGAGCGGTAGCGTAGCGGTAGCGTAGCGTAGCGGTAGCGTAGCGTAGCGGTAGCGTAGCGGTAGCGTAGCGGTAGCGTAGCGGTAGCGTAGCGGTAGCGGAGCGGTAGCGTAGCGGTAGCGTAGCGGTAGCGGAGCGGTAGCGGAGCGGTAGCGTAGCGGTAGCGGAGCGGTAGCGTAGCGGTAGCGTAGCGGTAGCGGAGCGGTAGCGTAGCGGTAGCGTAGCGGTAGCGTAGCGGTAGCGTAGTGTAGCGGTAGCGTAGCGTAGCGGTAGCGTAGCGGTAGCGTAGCGGTAGCGTAGCGGTAGCGGAGCGGTAGCGTAGCGGTAGCGTAGCGGTAGCGGAGCGGTAGCGTAGCGGTAGCGTAGCGGTAGCGTAGCGTAGCGGTAGCGTAGCGTAGCGGTAGCGTAGCGGTAGCGTAGCGGTAGCGTAGCGGTAGCGGAGCGGTGGCGTAGCGGTGGCGTAGCGGTAGTGGTGCGGTAGTGTAGCGGTAGCGGAGCGGTAGCGTAGCGGTAGTGTAGCGGTAGCGGTGCGGTAGCGTAGCGGTAGCGTAGCGGTAGCGTAGCGGTAGCGTAGCGGTAGCGGAGCGGTAGCGGAGCGGTAGCGGTGCGGTAGCGGTGCGGTAGCGTAGCGGTAGCGTAGCGGTAGCGTAGCGGTAGCGGAGCGGTAGCGTAGCGGTAGCGGAGCGGTAGCGGAGCGGTAGCGGAGCGGTAGCGGTGCGGTAGCGTAGCGGTAGCGTAGCGGTAGCGTAGCGGTAGCGTAGCGGTAGTGTAGCGGTAGTGTAGCGGTCAGCGCGCCTCCGTACGAAACCGGCGACCCGAGTTCGAATTCCTACCTGTGGCCAAAATCTGTCGCTAATGCCCGCACAGGTCCTTGGGGAACTCCCCTGGTGTAGCGGTGATGTAGTAAACATTCACACACTGGGGAGACAAAGGCGGCCGGGCGTGGTGCTGGCCACCCACCCCCCCGTCCTGTGCTGTGCTGTGCCGGTAGCCTTCGTAGGTGCTCCTCGCTATAACAGCACTTGCCACCACCAGCAGTCTGTTAAGGCTTTAGGGGGGAGGATCTGTGTGTTTGTGTGTGTGTGTGGATTATAAGATAATTAATTAGATGCAACGGGTCATTTTGTAATAAAGTTCTTTCACCCTCAATGGTGGTAACGTCTTGTGTCTGTGAAGCTGGCTGGGTGTATGGGAGGATGGCTGAGTGTATGGGTAGCTGGGTGTATGGGTGGCTGGCTGGGTGTATGGGTGGCTGGCTGAGTGTATGGGTGGCTGGCTGAGTGTATGGGTGGCTGGCTGAGTGTATGGGTGGCTGGCTGAGTGTATGGGTGGCTGGCTGAGTGTATGGGTGGCTGGCTGAGTGTATGGGTGGCTGGCTGAGTGTATGGGTGGCTGGCTGGGTGTATGGGTGGCTGGCTGGGTGTATGGGTGGCTGGCTGAGCGCATGGGTGGCTGGCTGGGTGTACGGGTGGCTGGGTGTATGGATGGGTGGGTGGGTGACTGGGTGTATGGGTGGGTGGGTGACTGGGTGTATGGGTGGGTGGCTGGCTGGGTATATGGACGGGTGGGTGGCCGAGTTGCTGGGTGGTTTAATAACTGGGTAGTTAGGTGTAAGGGAGTCGCAGCATATGAGCAAATCAAGAGGATGTGTGGTAGCCTGGGCGGCTGGGTTGTGGAGTGGTTGGGTAGATGGGTTGTGGAGTGGTTGGGTAGATGGGTTGTGGAGTGGTTGGGTAGATGGGTTGTGGAGTGGTTGGGTAGATGGGTTGTGGAGTGGTTGGGTAGATGGGTTGTGGAGTGGTTGGGTAGATGGGTTGTGGAGTGGTTGAGTAGATGGGTTGTGGAGTGGTTGGGTAGATGGGTTGTGGAGTGGTTGGGTAGATGGAGTGGTTGGGTAGATGGGTTGTGGAGTGGTTGAGTGGTTGGGTTGTGGAGTGGTTGGGTAGATGGGTTGTGGAGTGGTTGGGTTGTGGAGTGGTTGGGTAGATGGGTTGTGGAGTAGTTGAGCGGTTGGGTAGATGGGTTGTGGAGTGGTTGGGTAGATGGGTTGTGGAGTGGTTGGGTAGATGGGTTGTGGAGTGGTTGGGTAGATGGGTTGTGGAGTGGTTGGGTAGATGGGTTGTGGAGTGGTTGGGTAGATGGGTTGTGGAGTGGTTGAGTAGATGGGTTGTGGAGTGGTTGGGTAGATGGGTTGTGGAGTGGTTGGGTAGATGGAGTGGTTGGGTAGATGGGTTGTGGAGTGGTTGAGTGGTTGGGTTGTGGAGTGGTTGGGTAGATGGGTTGTGGAGTGGTTGGGTTGTGGAGTGGTTGGGTAGATGGGTTGTGGAGTAGTTGAGCGGTTGGGTAGATGGGTTGTGGAGTGGTTGGGTAGATGGGTTGTGGAGTGGTTGGGTAGATGGGTTGTGGAGTGGTTGGGTAGATGGGTTGTGGAGTGGTTGGGTTGTGGAGTGGTTGAGTGGGATCGGCTGCTCCCCCGCCACCACACCTCCAACCATCGCTCAGTAGTAGAAGCATCCAAATGCGACAGCGATGCAGAACAGCGACTCCTGTGAACAGAGAGAGAGGGGGGGAGACCTTGGGTCAGGAGGCGAGGTGTGTTCGCTCGCGTGTGGCAACGCCCAAGTGACCCCAGCTCTCCCTGACAGGCTCTGCGTGTGTGTGTGTCATGGGTGTTCGCTAACAGCACTTGCCCCTACAGTCTGTTAAGGCTATACGGGGGATCTTTGTCTTTGTGTGGGGAGCGGTAGTGGTACGAACCCGGCGAACCGGATTCGATTCCCGCTCACGGCCAACACCGGCGGTGACGATTATCTGAACCGGTTCTGGCCCTCCCTTAGGTCGACTCAGCCTCAAATGAGTACCTGGTGTAGCGGTGTGTAAACATCGCCACTGAAGGAGACAAAACGCGGCCGGGCGTGGTGTTGAACACCCACCCCCTCGTGTGCCGTTCCGGCCTTCATAGATGCTGCTCGCTAACAGCACTTGCCCCAACAGTCTGTTAAGGCTATACGGGGGATCTTTGTCTTTGTGTGGAGCGGGAGCGTAGCGGTGAGCGCTACGCTGCGCTATGAACCCGATTGTCCGGGTTCGATTCCCGCTCACGGCCAACACCAGCGACGATCATCTGAACAGGTAAACTGGTCCTGGGGTCTCCCCTTGGTCGACTCGGCCTCAAATGAGTACCTGGTGCGGTGTAGCGGACGTCGCCACTGGGAGAGACAAAGGCGGCCGGGCGTGGCGCTGGTAGCCACCCACCCCCCTCGTGTTTCCGTGCCGGCCTTCGTGGGTGCTCGCTAACAGCGCTTGCCCAAAAAAGCCCGTCAGGGCTACACGGTGGAGTCTGTGTGTGTGTGCGTGCGTGTGTCTGCCTGTCTCGTCTGTCTGCCTGTCTCGTCTGTCTGCCTGTGTGCAGCGGGTGTGGTGGTGGGGCGACTCACGTTGGAGTACGTGTGCTGCGCGTAGTTATCCGTGTCCGAGTCCCACAGACAACGCGCCACCATCCTGTCCAGGATGACAAAGAGATCCCCCCCCTCCAGTGTAGCCTTCACAGACTGCTGGGGCAAGTGCTGTTAGTAGCGAGTAGCAGCAGCAGCAGCTATGAAGGTAGACACAGACAAAGATCCCCCGTGTAGCCTCTACATACTGCTGGGGCAAGTGCTGTTAGTAACGAGTAGCAGCAGCTATGAAGATAGACACAGACAAAGATCCCCCGTGTAGCCTCTAACAGACTGCTGGGGCAAGTGCTGTTAGTAGCGAGTAGCAGCAGCAGCAGCAGCTATGAAGGTAGACACAGACAAAGATCCCCCGTGTAGCCTCTACATACTGCTGGGGCAAGTGCTGTTAGTAACGAGTAGCAGCAGCTATGAAGATAGACACAGACAAAGATCCCCCGTGTAGCCTCTAACAGACTGCTGGGGCAAGTGCTGTTAGTAGCGAGTAGCAACAGCACCTGTGAAGGTAGACACAGACAAAGATCCCCCGTGTAGCCTCTACAGACTGCTGGGGCAAGTGCTGTTAGTAGCGAGTAGCAGCAGCTATGAAGGTAGACACAGACAAAGATCCCCCGTGTAGCCTCTACAGACTGCTGGGGCAAGTGCTGTTAGTAGCGAGTAGCAGCAGCACCTGTGAAGGTAGACACAGACAAAGATCCCCCGTGTAGCCTCTACAGACTGCTGGGGCAAGTGCTGTTAGTAGCGAGTAGCAGCAGCTATGAAGGTAGACACAGACAAAGATCCCCCGTGTAGCCTCTACAGACTGCTGGGGCAAGTGCTGTTAGTAGCGAGTAGCAGCAGCACCTGTGAAGGTAGACACAGACAAAGATCCCCCGTGTAGCCTCTACAGACTGCTGGGGCAAGTGCTGTTAGTAGCAGCAGCACCTATGAAGGCTGCCGGCACCGTGGCACACGAGGGGGTGGGTGGCTACCAGCAACCACGACCGGCCGCCTTTGTCTCCCCCAGTGGCGATGTTTACTGCACCACCGCTTACACCAGGTGCTCGTTTGAGGCCGAGTCGACCTAGGGGAGGCCCAGGGACCGGTTCAGATAATCGTCACCGCCAGTGTTGGCCGTGAGCGGGAATCGAACTCGGGTGGCCGGGTTCGTAGCGCAGCGTAGCGCTAACCGCTACACCCACCGCTCCCGGGTGACACGGTGGGGGGTGGGGGTGAAATTGAGATCACATTGCCGGGAGGCTCAACCAGGACACGCGGCAGGCTGACAGCCCTCCGCCAGGCCCCGCTACACGGGCAAGGCCACGGAGTGAGTGAGTGAAGGAGGTAGTGAGTGAGTGAGTGAAGGAGGTAGTGAGTGAGTGAAGGAGGTAGTGAGTGAGTGAAGGAGGTAGTGAGTGAGTGAAGGAGGTAGTGAGTGAGTGAGTGGGTGAAGGAGGTAGTGAGTGAGTGGGTGAGTGAAGGAGGTAGTGAGTGAATGAGTGAGTGAATGAAGGAGGTAGTGAGTGAGTGGGTGAAGGAGGTAGTGAGTGAGTGAGTGAAGGAGGTAGTGAGTGAGTGAAGGAGGTAGTGAGTGAGTGAAGGAGGTAGTGAGTGAGTGAAGGAGGTAGTGAGTGAGTGAGTGGGTGAAGGAGGTAGTGAGTGAGTGGGTGAAGGAGGTAGTGAGTGAGTGAGTGAAGGAGGTAGTGAGTGAGTGAAGGAGGTAGTGAGTGAGTGAAGGAGGTAGTGAGTGAGTGGGTGAAGGAGGTAGTGAGTGAATGAGTGAGTGAAGGAAGTAGTGAGTGAGTGAGTGAAGGAGGTAGTGAGTGAGTGGGTGAAGGAGGTAGTGAGTGAGTGGGTGAAGGAGATAGTGAGTGAGTGGGTGAAGGAGGTAGTGAGTGAGTGAGTGGGTGAAGGAGGTAGTGAGTGAGTGAGTGAAAGAGGTAGTGAGTGAAGGAGGTAGTGAGTGAGTGGGTGAAGGAGATAGTGAGCGAGTGGGTGAAGGAGGTAGTGAGTGAGTGAAGGAGATAGTGAGTGAGTGGGTGAAGGAGGTAGTGAGTGAGTGAGTGAAGGAGGTAGTGAGTGAGTGAGTGGGTGAAGGAGGTAGCGAGTGGAGGTAGTGAGTGAGTGGTGGAGGTAGTGAGTGAATGAGTGAGTGAAGGAGGTAGTGAGTGAAGGAGGTAGTGAGTGAGTGAGTGAAGGAGGTAGTGAGTGAGTGAAGGAGGTAGTGAGTGAGTGGGTGAAAGAGGTAGTGAGTGAAGGAGGTAGTGAGTGAGTGAGTGAAGGAGGTAGTGAGTGAGTGAAGGAGGTAGTGAGTGAGTGAGTGGGTGAAGGAGGTAGTGAGTGAGTGAGTGGGTGAAGGAGGTAGTGAGTGAATGAGTGAGTGAAGGAGGTAGTGAGTGAGTGGGTGAAGGCGGTAGTGAGTGAAGGAGGTAGTGAGTGAATGAGTGAGTGAAGGAGGTAGTGAGTGAGTGAGTGAAGGAGGTAGTGAGTGAATGAGTGAGTGAAGGAGGTAGTGAGTGAGTGAGTGGGTGAAGGAGGTAGTGAGTGAGTGGTGGAGGTAGTGAGTGGTGGAGGTAGTGAGTGAAGGAGGTAGTGAGTGAGTGAAGAAGGTAGTGAGTGAGTGAGTGAAAGAGGTAGTGAGTGAGTGAGTGAAGGAGGTAGTGAGTGAGTGGGTGAAGGAGGTAGTGAGTGAGTGGTGGAGGTAGTGAGTGAGTGAAGGAGGTAGTGAGTGAGTGAAGGAGGTAGTGAGTGAGTGAAGGAGGTAGTGAGTGAGTGAGTGAAGGAAGTAGTGAGTAAGTGAAGGAGGTAGTGAGTGGGTGAAGGAGGTAGTGAGTGAGTGAGTGGGTGAAGGAGGTAGTGAGTGAATGAGTGAGTGAAGGAAGTAGTGAGTGAGTGAAGGAGGTAGTAAGTGAGTGGGTGAAGGAGGTAGTGAGTGAGTGGGTGAAGGAGGTAGTGAGTGAGTGAGTGAAGGAGGTAGTGAGTGAGTGAGTGAAATAGGTAGTGAGTGGGTGAAGGAGGTAGTGAGTGAGTGAAGGAGGTAGTGAGTGAGTGGGTGAAGGAGGTAGTGAGTGGGTGAAGGAGGTAGTAAGTGAGTGGGTGAAGGAGGTAGTGATTGAGTGAGTGAAGGAGGTAGTGAGTGAGTGAAGGAGGTAGTGCGTGAGTGGGTGAAGGAGATAGTGAGTGAGTGGGTGAAGGAGTGAGTGAGTGAGTGGGTGAAGGAGGTAGCGAGTGAGTGAGTGAAAGAGGTAGTGAGTGAAGGAGGTAGTGAGTGAGTGGGTGAAGGAGATAGTGAGTGAGTGGGTGAAGGAGGTAGTGAGTGAGTGAAGGAGATAGTGAGTGAGTGGGTGAAGGAGGTAGTGAGTGAGTGAGTGAAGGAGGTAGTGAGTGAGTGAGTGGGTGAAGGAGGTAGCGAGTGGAGGTAGTGAGTGAGTGGTGGAGGTAGTGAGTGAGTGAGTGAAGGAGGTAGTGAGTGAGTGAGTGAAGGAGGTAGTGAGTGAGTGAAGGAGGTAGTGAGTGAGTGGGTGAAGGAGGTAGTGAGTGAAGGAGGTAGTGAGTGAGTGAAGGAGGTAGTGAGTGAGTGAAGGAGGTAGTGAGTGAGTGAAGGAGGTAGTGAGTGAGTGAGTGGGTGAAGGAGGTAGTGAGTGAGTGGGTGAAGGAGGTAGTGAGTGAATGAGTGAGTGAAGGAGGTAGTGAGTGAGTGAGTGGGTGAAGGCGGTAGTGAGTGAAGGAGGTAGTGAGTGAAGGAGGTAGTGAGTGAGTGAGTGAAGGAGGTAGTGAGTGAATGAGTGAGTGAAGGAGGTAGTGAGTGAGTGGGTGAAGGAGGTAGTGAGGGAGTGAGTGAGTGGGTGAAGGAGGTAGTGAGTGAATGAGGTAGTGAGTGAATGAGTGAGTGAAGGAGGTAGTAAGTGAGTGAGTGGGTGAAGGAGGTAGCGAGTGAAGGTGTGAGTGAGTGAAGGAGGTAGTGAGTGAGTGGGTGAAGGAGGTAGTGAGGTAGTGAGTGAGTGGGTGAAGGAGTTAGTGAGTGAATGAGTGAGTGAAGGAGGTAGTGAGTGAAGGAAGTAGTGAGTGAGTGAGTGAAGGAGCGAGTGAGTGAGTGAAGGAGATAGTGAGTGAAGGTGTGAACGAGTGAGTGAAGGAGGTAGTGAGTGAGTGAAGGAGGTAGTGAGTGAGAGTGAGTGAAGGTGTGAGTGAGAGTGAGTGAAGGAGTGAGTGAGTGAAGGAGCGAGTGAGTGAATGAAGGAAGTAGTGAGTGAGTGAAGGAGGTAGTGAGTGAGTGAGTGAAGGAGGTAGTGAGTGAAGGAGGTAGTGAGTGAGTGAAGGTGTGAACGAGTGAGTGAAGGAGGTAGTGAGTGAATGAGTGAGTGAAGGAGGTAGTGAGTGAGTGGGTGAAGGAGGTAGTGAGTGAAGGTGTGAATGAGTGAGTGAAGGAGGTAGTGAGTGAGTGAGTGAGTGAAGGAGGTAGTGAGTGAGTGAGTGAAGGAGGTAGTGAGTGAGTGAAGGAGGTAGTGAGTGAGTGGGTGAAGGAGGTAGTGAGTGAAGGAGGTAGTGAGTGAGTGAAGGAGGTAGTGAGTGAGTGAAGGAGGTAGTGAGTGAGTGAGTGGGTGAAGGAGGTAGTGAGTGAGTGGGTGAAGGAGGTAGTGAGTGAATGAGTGAGTGAAGGAGGTAGTGAGTGAGTGAGTGGGTGAAGGCGGTAGTGAGTGAAGGAGGTAGTGAGTGAAGGAGGTAGTGAGTGAGTGAGTGAAGGAGGTAGTGAGTGAATGAGTGAGTGAAGGAGGTAGTGAGTGAGTGGGTGAAGGAGGTAGTGAGGGAGTGAGTGAGTGGGTGAAGGAGGTAGTGAGTGAATGAGGTAGTGAGTGAATGAGTGAGTGAAGGAGGTAGTAAGTGAGTGAGTGGGTGAAGGAGGTAGCGAGTGAAGGTGTGAGTGAGTGAAGGAGGTAGTGAGTGAGTGGGTGAAGGAGGTAGTGAGGTAGTGAGTGAGTGGGTGAAGGAGTTATGAGTGAATGAGTGAGTGAAGGAGGTAGTGAGTGAAGGAAGTAGTGAGTGAGTGAGTGAGTGAAGGAGCGAGTGAGTGAAGGAGCGAGTGAGTGAGTGAAGGAGATAGTGAGTGAAGGTGTGAACGAGTGAGTGAAGGAGGTAGTGAGTGAGTGAAGGAGGTAGTGAGTGAGAGTGAGTGAAGGTGTGAGAGTGAGTGAAGGAGTGAGTGAGTGAAGGAGCGAGTGAGTGAATGAAGGAAGTAGTGAGTGAGTGAAGGAGCGAGTGAGTGAAGGAGGTAGTGAGTGAGTGAGTGAAGGAGGTAGTGAGTGAAGGAGGTAGTGAGTGAGTGAAGGTGTGAACGAGTGAGTGAAGGAGGTAGTGAGTGAATGAGTGAGTGAAGGAGGTAGTGAGTGAGTGGGTGAAGGAGGTAGTGAGTGAAGGTGTGAACGAGTGAGTGAAGGAGGTAGTGAGTGAGTGAGAGTGAGTGAAGGTGTGAGTGAGAGTGAGTGAAGGAGTGAGTGAGTGAAGGAGCGAGTGAGTGAGTGAAGGAAGTAGTGAGTGAGTGAAGGAGCGAGTGAGTGAAGGAGGTAGTGAGTGAGTGAGTGAAGGAGGTAGTGAGTGAAGGAGGTAGTGAGTGAGTGAAGGTGTGAACGAGTGAGTGAAGGAGGTAGTGAGTGAATGAGTGAGTGAAGGAGGTAGTGAGTGAGTGGGTGAAGGAGGTAGTGAGTGAAGGTGTGAACGAGTGAGTGAAGGAGGTAGTGAGTGAGTGAGAGTGAGTGAAGGTGTGAGTGAGAGTGAGTGAAGGAGTGAGTGAGTGAAGGAGCGAGTGAGTGAGTGAAGGAGCGAGTGAGAGAGAGTGAAGGAGTGAGTGAGTGAAGGAGCGAGTGAGAGAGAGTGAAGGAGTGAGTGAGTGAAGGAGCGAGAGAGTGAGTGAGTGAAGGAGGTAGTGAGTGAGTGGGTGAAGGAGGTAGTGAGTGAAGGTGTGAACGAGTGAGTGAAGGAGGTAGTGAGAGAGTGAAGGAGGTAGTGAGTGAGAGTGAAGGTGTGAGTGAAGGTGAGAGTGAGTGAAGGAGTGAGTGAGTGAAGGAGCGAGTGAGTGAGAGTGAAGGTGTGAGTGAAGGAAGTAGTGAGTGAGTGAAGGAGTGAGTGAGTGAAGGAGCGAGCGAGTGAGTGAGAGAGTGATTTGCGTGACCACGGCGCCGCACCTCACGCCCTCTCCCCGCTGCTCCCCGATCACCACCTGCACCACCGTCTTGTAGCGGTCATAGTTCAGCTCTGAGACACACGGGAGACACGGGACGCACGGTGAGCGAGTGAGCACCTGAGTGGGTGAGTGAACGTGTGAGCGAGTGCGCCAATTGGTGGGCGAGCGGGTGAATGAGCGAGCGAGCATTAGAGTGAGTGGATGAGCAGGCGAACGAGCGGGTGAGCGAGTGAGTGAATGAGTGAGCGAGTGAGTGAATGAGCGAGCTAGCTGGTGAGTGAGTCAGTTGATAAGCAGGCGAACGAGCGGGTGAGCGAGTGAGTGAATGAGCGAGCTAGCTGGTTAGTGAGTCAGTTGATAAGCAGGCAAACGAGTGAGTGGGTGAGTGAGTGAGTGAGTGGGTGAGTGAGTGAGTGAGTGAATGAGTGAGCTAGCTAGCTGGTGAGTCAGTAAATAAGCAGGTCAATTAGCGAGCTAGCTAGTGGGTGAGTGAGTGAGTGAGTCAGTAGATAAGCCGGCGAACAAGCCGGTGACTGATAAGCAGACGAACGAGTGGGTGAGTGAGCAAATGAATGAACGAGTGAGCTATCCAGTGAGTGAGCTATCCAGTGGGTGAGTGAGTTGATCAGTCGATGAGCAGGCGAACGAGTGAGTGGGTGAGTGAGCGAGTGAGTGAATGAGTGAGCTAGCTAACCGGTTGAGTGAGTCAGTAAATAAGCAGGTGAATGAGCGGGTGAGCGAGTGAATGAATGAGCGAGCTAGCTAGTGGGTGAGTTGGTAGATAAGCCGGCGAACAAGCCGGTGACTGAGCGAGCAAGTAAATGAGCGAGCTAGTTAGTGGGTGGGTGAGTTGGTCCGTCGATAAGCAGACGAACGAGTGGCTGAGTGAGCAAACGAATGAATGAGTGAGCTATCCAGTGAGTGAGCTATCCAGTGGGTGAGTGAGTTGATCAGTCGATGAGCAGGCGAACGAGTGAGTGGGTCAGTGAGCGAGTGAGTGAATGAGCGAGATAGCTAGCTGGTGAGTGAGTCAGTAGCTAAGCAAGCGAACGAGCGGGTAAGTGAATGAGCGAGCTTGCTAGTGAGTGAGTGAGTAGCTAAGCAAGCGAAAGAGTGGGTGAGTGAATGAATGAGCTAGCTAGTGGGTGAGTGAGTGAGTAGCTAAGCAAGTGAACAAGCGGGTGAGTGAATGAGCGAGCTAGCTAGTGGGTGAGTGAGTGAGTAGCTAAGCAAGTGAACGAGCGGGTGAGTGAATGAGCGAGCTAGCTAGTGGGTGAGTGAGTGCGTGAGTAGCTAAGCAAGCTAACGAACGGGTGAGTGAATGAGCGAGCTAGCTAGTGGGTGAGTGAGTGAGTAGCTAAGCAAGCTAACGAGCGGGTGAGTGAATGAGCGAGCTAGCTAGTGGGTGAGCGAGTCAGTAGCTAAGCAAGCGAATGACCGGGTGAGTGAATGAGCGAGCTAGCTAGTGGGTGAGTGAGTGAGTAGCTAAGCAAGCTAACGAGCGGGTGAGTGAATGAGTGAGCTAGCTAGTGGGTGAGTGAGTCAGTAGCTAAGTGGGCGAACGAGCGGGTGAATGAGTGAGCGAGCTAGCTAGTGAGTGAGTGAGTCAGTAGCTAAGCGGGCGAACGAGTGGGTGAATGAGTGAGCGAGCTAGCTAGTGAGTGAGTAGCTAAGCAAGCGAACGAGCGGGTGAGTGAATGAGCGAGCTCGCTCTTGAGTGAGTAGCTAAGCAAGCGAACGAGCGGGTGAGTGAATGAGCGAGCTAGCTAGTGGGTGAGTGAGTGAGTCAGTGGCTCAGCAAGCTAACGAGCGGGTGAGTGAATGAGCGAGCTAGCTAGTGAGTGAGTGAGTCAGTAGCTAAGCAAGCGAACGAGCGGGTGAGTGAATGAGCGAGCTAGCTAGTGGGTGAGTGAGTGAGTCAGTAGCTAAGCAAGCGAATGAGCGGGTAAGTGAATGAGCGAGCTAGCTAGTGAGTGAGTGAGTAAGTAGTTAAGCAAGCTAACGAGTGGGTGAATGAGTTAGCGAGCTAGCTAGTGAGTGAGAGAGTCAGTAGCTAAGCGGGCGAACAAGCGGGGTAATGAGTGAGCGAGCTAGCTAGTGAGTGAGTGAGTCAGTAGCTAAGCGGGCGAACGAGTGGGTGAATGAGTGAGCGAGCTAGCTAGTGAGTGAGTAGCTAAGCAAGCTAACGAGCGGGTGAGTGAATGAGTGAGCGAGCTAGCTAGTGAGTGAGAGAGTCAGTAGCTAAGCAAGCGAACGAACGGGTGAGTGAATGAGCGAGCTAGCTAGTGGGTGAGTGAGTCAGTAGCTAAGCAAGCTAACGAGCGGGTGAGTGAATGAGCGAGCTAGCTAGTGAGTGAGTGAGTCAGTAGCTAAGCAAGTGAACGAGCGGGTGAGTGAATGAGCGAGCTAGCTAGTGGGTGAGTGAGTCAGTAGCTAAGCAAGAGAACGAGCGGGTGAGTGAATGAGCGAGCGAGCTAGCTAGTGGGTGAGTCAGTAGCTAAGCGGGCGAACGAGGAGGAGAGCGAGCGGATGAGCGAGCGAGCGGATGACGAGGGTGGATTGGCGAGCGGGCGCTCACCCTTGAGTCGCTCGCGTATGGCGTCGCCCACGGTGCGGGTGAGCGTGGGCGACTCGTCCCCATCGTACTGTTTGCCGTCCAGCGTCTCCTTCAGCACCTGCTGGATGCATTCCCCCACGGTCGCCTTTCGGAACCTGACATCACAAGTTTCATCATCACCATCAGTTTCATCACCATCATCAGTTTCACCATCATAAGCAGTTTCATCATCATCATCATCAGTTTTATCATCATCAGTTTTATCATCATCAGTTTTATCATCATCAGTTTCATCATCATCAGTTTCATCATCATCAGTTTCATCATGAGCAGCAGTTTCATCATCATCAGTTTCATCATCAGCAGCAGCAGCAGTTTTATCATCATCAGTTTCATCATCATCAGTTTCATCATCATCATCAGTTTAATCAGAAGAGAGCGAGGGGAGTGTTGGTGAGGAGACAGCGAGGGGAGAGTCGAGGAGAGAGTTGAGGGGAGAGTCGAGAGGAGTCGAAGGAAGAGTCGAGAGGAGAGAGTCGAGGGGGGAGTCGAGGGGAGAGTTGCTGAGGGGAGAGTCGAGGAGAGAGTCGAGGGGAGAGATGCTGAGGGGAGAGTCGAGGGGGGAGTCGAGGGGAGAGTCGAGGGGAGAGTCGAGTGGAGAGTCGGGGGGAGAGCGAGGGGGGAGTCGAGGGGAGAGTTTAGGGGAGAGTCGAGAGGAGAGTCGAGGAGAGAGCGAGGGGGGAGTCGAGGGGAGAGTCGAGTGGAGAGTCGAAGGGAGAGTCGAGGGGAGAGCGAGGAGAGAGTCGAGGGGAGAGTCGAGGGGAGAATCGAAGGGAGAGCCGAGGGGAGAGTCGAGGAGAGAGCGAGGGGGGAGTCGAGGGGAGAGTCGAGGGGAGAGTCGAAGGGAGAGTCGAGGGGAGAGCGAGGAGAGAGTCGAGGGGAGAGTCGAGGGGAGAATCGAAGGGAGAGCCGAGGGGAGAGCCGAGGGGAGAGTCGAGGGGAGAGCGAGGGGAGAGTTGCTGAGGGGAGAGTTGCTGAGGGGAGAGTCGCTGAGGGGAGAGTTGCTGAGGGGAGAGTTGCTGAGGGGAGAGTCGAGGGGAGAGTTGCTGAGGGGAGAGTTGCTGAGGGGAGAGTTGCTGAGGGGAGAGTTGCTGAGGGGAGAGATGAGGGGAGAGTTGCTGAGGGGAGAGTTGCTGAGGGGAGTGTTGCTGAGGGGAGTGATGCTGAGGGGAGAGTTGCTGAGGGGAGAGTCGAGGGGAGAGTTGCTGAGGGGAGAGTTGCTGAGGGGAGAGATGAGGGGAGAGTTGCTGAGGGAAGAGTTGCTGAGGGGAGAGCGAGGGGAGAGATGCTGAGGGGAGAGTTGCTGAGGGGAGAGTTGCTGAGGGGAGAGTCGAGGGGAGAGATGCTGAGGGGAGAGTTGCTGAGGGGAGAGTTGCTGAGGGGAGAGATGCTGAGGGGAGAGTTGCTGAGGGGAGAGATGCTGAGGGGAGAGTTGCTGAGGGGAGAGATGAGGGGAGAGTGGCTGAGGGGAGAGTTGCTGAGGGGAGAGCGAGGGGAGAGTGGCTGAGGGGAGAGTTGCTGAGGGGAGAGCGAGGGGAGAGTTGCTGAGGGGAGAGATGCTGAGGGGAGAGTTGCTGAGGGGAGAGTTGCTGAGGGGAGAGTTGCTGAGGGGAGAGTCGAGGGGAGAATTGCTGAGGGGAGAGTTGCTGAGGGGAGAGTTGCTGAGGGGAGAGTTGCTGAGGGGAGAGTCGAGGGGAGAGATGCTGAGGGGAGTGTGGCTGAGGGGAGAGCGAGGGGAGAGTTGCTGAGGGGAGAGATGCTGAGGGGAGAGATGCTGAGGGGAGAGTCGAGGGGAGAGATGCTGAGGGGAGAGTGGCTGAGGGGAGAGCGAGGGGAGCGTTGCTGAGGGGAGAGTCGAGGGGAGAGTTGCTGAGGGGAGAGTCGAGGGGAGAAATGCTGAGGGGAGAGTGGCTGAGGGGAGAGTGGCTGAGGGGAGAGTTGCTGAGGGGAGAGATGCTGAGGGGAGAGTTGCTGAGGGGAGAGTCGAGGGGAAAGATGAGGGGAGAGTTGCTGAGGGGAGAGTTGCTGAGGGGAGAGTTGCTGAGGGGAGAGTTGCTGAGGGGAGAGTTGCTGAGGGGAGAGTCGAGGGGAGAGATGCTGAGGGGAGAGTGGCTGAGGGGAGAGCGAGGGGAGAGTTGCTGAGGGGAGAGTCGAGGGGAGAGTTGCTGAGGGGAGATGGCTGAGGGGAGAGTTGCTGAGGGGAGAGATGCTGAGGGGAGAGTTGCTGAGGGGAGAGTCGAGGGGAGAGGTGCTGAGGGGAGAGTTGCTGAGGGGAGAGTTGCTGAGGGGAGGGCGAGGGGAGAGTTGCTGAGGGGAGAGATGCTGAGGGGAGAGATGCTGAGGGGAGAGTTGCTGAGGGGAGAGTCGAGGGGAGAGTTGCTGAGGGGAGAGTCGAGGGGAGAGATGAGGGGCGAGTTGCTGAGGGGAGAGTTTCTGAGGGGAGAGTTGCTGAGGGGAGAGTCGAGGGGAGAGATGCTGATGGGAGAGTGGCTGAGGGGAGAGCGAGGGGAGAGTTGCTGAGGGGAGAGTCGAGGGGAGAGTTGCTGAGGGGAGAGATGCTGAAGGGAGAGTCGAGGGGAGAGATGCTGAGGGGAGAGTGGCTGAGGGGAGAGCGAGGGGAGAGTTGCTGAGGGGAGAGATGCTGAGGGGAGAGTTGCTGAGGGGAGAGTCGAGGGGAGAGTGGCTGACGGGAGAGTTGCTGAGGGGAGAGATGCTGAGGGGAGAGCGAGGGGAGAGTTGCTGAGGGGAGAGTTGCTGAGGGGAGAGCGAGGGGAGAGTTGCTGAGGGGAGAGATGCTGAGGGGAGAGTTGCTGAGGGGAGAGTCGAGGGGAGAGTGGCTGACGGGAGAGTTGCTGAGGGGAGAGCGAGGGGAGAGTCGAGGGGAGAGTTGCTGAGGGGAGAGTTGCTGAGGGAGCTTTGGCGTCTCTCGCCTGTGCTGGAAGTTGGGCCTCAAGCTGTAGCCGCCCGCAGCCTCAGCCGCCATCTTTCGTCGCCTTGACAACGGCGGCGATTCCTCTGGGGGGGGAGGGAATCGTGCGGCAAACTTTAATATCGATTCGAATCCGCTGGGGGTGGGGAATCGTATGGAAGCTTTAAAAATCGATTTGATTCCTCTGGTGCCCCCAACCCACCAACATGCAATGGCGATTCCCCTTAATCGATCCCACTTTTAGACGAATCGATTCTATACGGACGCCTGCCCCCCAGTGACGTCATGTACAAGCCTCCGCCATCTTGGTAAGGTTACGTGAATCGATGGCATAATGGTGGCCTTCAAAAGTCAAAGTCATTATTTAATAGGCGACGTTTCGAGCAACGGCCTTTCAAAAAAATCAGAATTCAGAAGTTTATGGCCATTGAGCAGAAGAAGCTCATTTGTCTAGTGTGCCACGCATTTAGACTCTCACTCACCCACCCACTCACCCATTCACCCACTCACTCGTCTACCCACCCACTCGCTGGGCCACTCACACACCAACCCACTCACCCATTCACTCACTCACCTACCCACCCATTCACTCACTCACCTTCCCACCCACTCACCCATTCATTCACTCACCTCACCACCCACTCATCCATTCGCTGGGCCACTCACACACCGACCCACTCACCCATTCACTCACTCACCTACCCACCCATTCACTCACTCACCTACCCACCCACTCACCCATTCATTCACTCACCTCACCACCCACTCGCTTGGCCACTCACACACCAACCCACTCACCCATTCACTCACCTACCCACCCACTCACCCATTCACTCACTCACCTACCCACCCATTCACTCACACACTCACCGACCCACTCACCCATTCACTCACCCACACAATCACCGGCCCACTCACCCATTCTAATGTTTGCAGCCTAACGAGGTCTCCAGCCGGAGGAACGAGGCCTCTTTCCGCCAGTCTAAGACTTTGTTTTGTTACTGAATATCCCATTAGGCTTCGATTTAAAGCTTTCGTGACTGCAAGGATTCATCTTCTTTGGTTCTTTCGTTAAAGTCACCACCACGTAGAATGCGAATAAAATAATACAAATAAAACAATAAAATTCTCGCGGACGTTTCGGCCACAACACAAGTGGCCTTCTTCAGGTGAAAGGAACAAACCAGCTTTAAAAGACGCTGCGAATCTTAGCAGCGTTCATTGTAGCCGACAGGTCTGTTCCTTTCACCTGAAGAAGGCCACTTGTGTTGTGGCCGAAACGTCCGTGAGAATTTAATTGTTTTATTTTTATTATCTTATTCTCATTCTACGTGGTGGTGACTTTAACGAAAGAACCAAAGAAGATGAGCCATGAGGCTGCTAACATTGCCTTTTTCGGTCGTTACATTCGTATAGCGGACTTTCATGGAGGACCTCAACACGATAATGACATTCTGAACACACTGACAACATCATTTGCGCAATTAGCTAAGGGGGGCGTTCATAAATGACGTCACGCGATTTTGGACGATTTTTAACCCCACCCCCTCAAATATGACGTCACAAAGCTCTGCCCCCCCCCCCACACACAAAAAATAAAACATTCTTCAAATCGCTTTAAACTATTGTTGTCATTATAGTTGCGTGTTTAGTGTGGCGCTGCAACTCTGATGTTGTAGGAGATAACATTTATTACAAAGTCACCCACACACACCCACACCCACCCACATCCACACACATCCACACACACCCACATAACATAACAACCGCCATTCGCCACTAAGTGGCGGTGACGTCACCACGACGCTTGTGCCAGGCTATGTGCACCTTGAGGCCACGTGAAGTGTCGAACGCCCGCTGGCAGGAGGTCACGGGGCAGACCCAGGTGCCACGGGTCGACTGACTGAGATGACTGGCTGGTGCACCACCTGTGCCCCCTACTGTGCCAACCTGCTGTGCTTTAGCCACCCGGCGCTCCGCTCGTTGTTGTGAGCGTCGCTCCTCCGCCCTCCGTTGTTGTTGGAGGGCGACTGCCTCCAACTGCCCAGTAGCAGCGTCCTTCACGAGCCTCCTCCTCCACAGAGGCCGATCTTGACACCGCTGGTACCAGTCATCGGCAAGTCCACTCAGTTCCACGTCCTCCTGTACCACGTCACTCCGTCTCTTCTCTAGCCCGTGCCGCGCCCGTTTAGCCCCCTCAATCCGGCCGAACCAAAGCTGTTTCGGCATACGGTGGCTGGGCATGCGGGCTACATGACCCAGCCAACGCAGCCTTGCCCGCCGGAGGAGCTCACCGATGGGACCTTGCCCAGATCTTTCAAGGATTTGTGAGCTCACACAATCCAGTCTGGTTAAATCCAGGATGGATCGTAGGCAGGCCAGCCTAAATGTTTCTAACTGGCGAAGATGTTCCATTCGGGGGGTCCACGTTTCGCAAGCGTAGAGAACGGAGGGAATGACCGTGGCCGAGAAGACCTGAAGCTTAGTGCGGAGCGACAGACCAGGTAGCTTCCACACAGCGTTACGCAACCGATGAAAAGATATTGCCGCTCGACTGATTCGGAGTGAGACCTCTGCTGTTAAACTGGAGCCGGTCATAAGCACACTGCCCAGGTATGGGAAACTCTCCACTCTCTCCACAACTGCCCCATCACTGATTGGCAGTTGTGAGGGTGGAGTGTCCGATGGTACAAAATACCCAGGCAGGTGCTTAGTTTTAGTGGGGCTGATGGTAAGGCCCCACCTCTTAGTGGCACGCTCCAGTCTCAGCAGCAGCGTCTCCAACTCCTCCTCTGACTGAGCAGCTATTACCAAATCATCAGCACACATAACGTGGTTGAGCAATAGGGAGCCATCCCTTGACCGCACCCGGGCATCGATCAGCCTCCCATTATATCTGTACCATATGGAGATTCCCCCGTACAGCTATTGAAGGCTTCACGAACTACGTGGTCAAAATAGATGTTAAATAATGTGGGAGCCAGAGGACATCCCTGTCGCACCCCAAGGTGTACAGGGAATGGCTCGGACTCCCGGCCACGTAGTTTTACCCGGGCCAGCTCACCATCATGAAGGTCCTTAATGAGCGTGAGCAGAGGGTCAGGTACTACAAAAGCACGAAGAACAACCCAGAGCCCAGGCCTACTGATGGTATCATAGGCCTTGACCAGGTCAATAAAGCAGAGATGTAGGTCTTGCTGGAATTCCCTACACCTCTGCTGTAGCAGACGGACAGAAAATATGGCATCTGTGCAGGACCGCCCTTTCCTGAAACCGCATTGGGGCTCCGCAAGCCTCTCCTCAGCGTGCCTGGCAAGGCGATGTTGAATAATCCGGCACACTGAGGAGTGAGATGCCCCTGTAGTTGTTACAGTCTGTGCGGTCCCCCTTCTTAAAGAGGGGGACCACCAGGGCATCCTTCCAATCCTGCGGAACCCGTCCAGTGGTCCAGACTGTTGTTATGATGTCATATAGGGCAGTCTGTGCACAAACGCCACCCTCCCTCAGCATTTCGCTTGGGAGATCATCTCTGCCCGCTGCCTTTCCTGGTCTCAGACTCCGGATCGCCTTCAGTACTTCCTCAACAGATGGCACCTCAGCCAGCCACTCACAGGGGGTGACTTCTTCCAATTTTTGAGGCACCGCAGCCTCAGCAGGGTCATCCTCACTTTGTGCCACGATGTTTTCCTGGCTGAGGGATTTTCCCTCCCTAAGGACCTCACAGAAATGCTCCTGGGGATCGGAGATTGGATCACCGTTTTTTCCCCTAATGATGGTAATAGATGTGGACGCTGCAGGTTACTTTGTTGATGGAGTTAGAGATTTGTGATCGCGGGCCACTGAGGCAGACTCCATCTCCTCAGCAACACACATCCACACAAAGATAAAGATGCACCGTATAGCCTTAACAGACTGTAGGGGCAAGTGCTGTTAGCGAGCACCTATGAAGGCCGGCACGGCACACGAGGGGGTGGGTGGCCAGCACCACGCCCGACCGCCTTTGTCTCCCTAGTGGCAATGTTTACACACCGCACCAGGTACTCATTTGAGGCTGAGTCGACCTAGGGGAGGCCCGGCACCGGTTCAGATAATCGTCACTGGTGTTGGCCGTGAGCAGGAATCGAACCCGGGTCGCTAGGTTCATAGCGCAGCGCGCTAACCGCTACACTATCGCTCTCCACACACACAGACACACACACAGACATGCACAGACACACACACAGACACACACAGACGCACAGACACACACACACAGACACACACAAACAGACACAGAGACACACAAACAGACACAGAGACACACACAGTCACACACAGACACAGTCACACACAGCCGCACACACAGACATGCACACACACACAGACATGCACAGACAGGGCGCTAACCGCTACACTGCAAACGCTTCCACATGCGCGGGTCACGTGACAGATTTGACGTCACAGCTCACTTGCCTGTGCAAAATTTTTATGCATTATTGAGCTCACCCCCCCCCCCTCAAAAAAAAACCCCAAAAGTGTATTTTTATATTGTGTGCATGGTTGGCAGTCTGGAAAGTACTCACATGGCGAATTCCCAGTTTGTTGCATGTCGGGAAGTACGCTAAACACACACACACACCCACACATACCAACACACACATACCCACACACACACCCACACACACACACCCACACACACCCACCCACACACACACACCCACCCACACACACCCACACACCCACCCACACACACCCACCCACACACACCCACCCACACACACCCACACACCAATCACCAACTACCCCACCCACCACCACCCCACCCCAACCACCCAACCACCCACCACAACCACGGTCACGTGGGCGATTCCACACACGAAAACGCACACACACACACAGTCTGACGTTTTAACAGATTCTTCAACAACACAAACACCCACAACAACACCCACAACCACAACAACAACACCCACAACCACAACAACAAACCCCACCCCACCACACCCCACGCCCGCTCCATCCCGAGCAATGTCCGGGCGATTCGAAGTTCGCCAGGCGGCGGAGAGCGACTGCGCTGACATCGTGCGCCTGATCAAGGTGAGGGACCCTGCCTCGTTGTGTACATCTCTACCTGGGGCGAAGTTGTTCAACAACCTCACAACAACCCGAGAAGAGGTTTTCCCCCAACCCCCCCAACCCCCCACCCACCCGCCCCCCTTTTTTCTGGCAACAATGCAGCCGCGTTAAGATTTTCAAACACCAAAAGTGAAGCCCCGTTTTTTTGTTGTTGTTGTTGTTGTTGCTGCGAGGAATCGCTTCTGCTTACACGAACGTCCGACACTTGTGGTCAGAATTGAAACCCAAAAAAAACGCACTCTGATGATATGCACGCATTGTATTTGACGCTGATTGACCCACACAACTGACACCCACGCCATCGCAGTCAGCCACTCGCTCATCCGCTCACCAGCTCACCAGCTCACCCACTCACTCGCCATCACAATCAGCCACTCACTCACCCGCTCACTCACCCACATCACCCACTCATCTCACTCACCATCTCAATCAGCCACTCGCTCATCCGCTCACCAGCTCACCCACTCACTCGCCATCACAATCAGCCACTCACCCACCCGCTCACTCACCCACTCAACTCACTCACCATCTCAATCAGCCACTCGCTCATCCGCTCACCAGCTCACCCACTCACTCATCATCGCAGTCGGCCACTCACTCACCCGCTCACTCATCCGCTCACCAGCCTACCCACTCACTCACCATCGCAGTCACCCACTCACCATCGCAATCACCCACTCACTCAGCCACTCACCCACCATCTCAATCAGCCGCTCACCCACCCGCTCACCCACCCGCTCACTCACCCACATCACCCACTCACCTACCCACTCATCTCACTCACCATCTCAATCACCCACTCACTCATCCGCTCACCAGCTCACTCACCCGCTCACCATCCCAAATCAGCCCATTCACTCACCATCGCAATTACCCACTCACTCAGCCACTCACCCACCCGCTCACTCACCCACATCACCCACTCACCTACCCACTCATCTCACTCACCATCTCAATCACCCACTCACTCATCCGCTCACCAGCTTACCCACTCACTCACCATCTCAATCACTCACCTCACTTGCCATCCCAAATCAGCCACTCACTCACCCGCTCACCATCCCAATCAGCCACTCACTCATCCGCTCACCAGCTCACTCACCCGCTCACCATCCCAATAAGCCCACTCACTCACCATCGCAATCACCCACTCACTCAGCCACTCACCCACCATCCCAATCAGCCGCTCACCCACCCGCTCACTCACCCACATCACCCACTCACCTACCCACTCATCTCACTCACCATCTCAATCACCCACTCACTCATCCGCTCACCAGCTTACCCACTCACTCACCATCTCAATCACTCACCTCACTTGCCATCCCAAATCAGCCACTCACTCACCCGCTCACCATCCCAATCAGCCACTCACTCATCCGCTCACCAGCTCACTCACCCGCTCACCATCCCAATAAGCCCACTCACTCACCATCGCAATCACCCACTCACTCAGCCACTCACCCACCATCCCAATCAGCCGCTCACCCACCCGCTCACTCACCCACATCACCCACTCACCTACCCACTCATCTCACCATCTCAATCACGCACTCACTGATCATTACTAATAATAATAACTGCAACAATTATTATTTTTTTACCCTGGGTAGTAAGTGTTATTTCCTAATTGCTTATGCCTCCAAAATATAGAAAGTGGCTGTTTATTATTCCCCACGAACTTTTGATTTTGTGACCAGCACAGCGATATTTTGAAATGTAGATTATTCTCAATGAGAACACGCGGTGTGCATTTGCGTCTTTCGTTCGCGTGAAGTCCTGGTCACAGAAGCAAAGTTTGCGGTGGAATAATAAAAGCCACTTTCTAAACCTTTTAGGCATAAGCAGTGTTTCAAAATAACACTTAGTATCCAGTAAGAAAAATTGTGTTGCAGTGTAATTTATAAGATGAAATTCTACCTGGGATCTAAGCGCGCCATGCATGAAGTTAAGAAGTTTAAATGCTCTACTGCAAAGTCCAGAGTCCATTGGTCAACAAAACGCCGAGGTTATTAACCACTTCCACGGGACAATTTATCACATGGCCAATATCCGGTTTAAATTATTCGCAGGAAAGCAGCGGTGTTGGAGATCTTATTAGTATTACACTCATCCACTCACCATCTTACTCACCCATTCACTCACCATCTTACTCATCCATTCACTCAACATCTCACTCACCCGCCCACTCACCATCTCACTCACCCGCCCACTCACCATCTCATTCACACGCCCACTCACTCACCCACCCACTCACCCACCCAGCCACTCACTCACTCACCCACTCACCATCTCATTCACACGCCCACTCACTCACCCGCCCACCCACTCACTCACCATCTTACTCATCCATTCACTCACCATCTCACTCACCCGCCCACTCACCATCTCACTCACCCGCCCACTCACCATCTCATTCACACGCCCACTCACTCACCCACCCACTCACCCACCCAGCCACTCACTCACTCACTCACCCACTCACCATCTCATTCACACGCCCACTCACTCACCCGCCCACCCACTCACCCACTCACTCACCCGCCCACTCACTCACCCGCCCACTCACTCACTCACTCACCCGCCCACTCACCCACTCACTCACTCACTCACCCCCTGTGCCCTTGCCCGCAGGAACTTGCCACGTACGAGAACCTCCTGGACCAGGTGGACATCACAGAGGAGGGTGAGGGGGGTGAGGGGAGGGGTGAGGGGGGTGAGGGGGGTGGTGAGGAGGGGTGAGGGGGAGGTGAGGGGAGCGGTGATGGGGGGTGAGGTGGAGGGACTCACCTCACCCCCCGTGGTGGCGTCACGGGCATCTCACACACAAAGACAAAGGTCCCCCGTGTAGCCTTGACCAGACTGTTGGGGCAAGTGCTGTTCGCTCACACGCGCGCACAAAGGCAGCAAACCGTGGAAATTCCACATTCCTATGGCCGTCGAACCGAGCGAGCGAGTTTGCGATGTCCGTGCAGACCTCCGTCGTGATGGGTTTGGAGGGAAGCCGCTCTTCCACTGCCTGGTAGCCGAGGTGCAGCATCAGCATCAGCAAGGTAATCACAAGAATTAACGAAACAAACTTCACCTGCACCTCGCACACGTCATTGTCTCACCGTCAGTGTTGACACTCGCAGCATGACGTCATTGTCTGACCGTCAGTGTTGACACTCGCAGCATGACGTCATTGTCTGACCGTCAGTGTTGACACATCATGACTTCATTGTCTGACAGTCAGTGTTGACATTTCCAGCATGACATCATTGTCCGACCGTCAGTGTTGACACAGCATGACATCATTGTCTGACCGTCAGTGTTGACACATCATGACATCATTGTCTGACCGTCAGTGTTGACACATCATGACATCATTGTCTGACCGTCAGTGTTGACACATCATGACATCATTGTCTGACCGTCAGTGTTGACACAGCGTGACATCATTTGTCCGACCGTCAGTGTTGACACATCATGACATCATTGTCTGACCGTCAGTGTTGACACATCATGACATCATTGTCTGACCGTCAGTGTTGACACATCATGACATCATTGTCTGGACCAGTGTTGACAATCGCAGCATGACATCATTGTCTGGACCAGTGTTGACAGTCGCAGCATGACATCATTGTCCGACCGTCAGTGTTGACACAGCGTGACGTCATTGTCCGACCGTCAGTTGACACAGCGTGACGTCATTGTCCGACCGTCAGTGTTGACACATCGTGACGTCATTGTCCGACCGTTAGTGTTGACACATCATGACATCATTGTCTGACCATCAGTGTTGACACAGCGTGACGTCATTGTCCGACCCGCAGCAGGGGCCATGCTGATTGGCTACGCTCTGTTCTACGACACCTACAGCACCTGGGTGGGGCGCTCGGCATACCTGGAGGACCTCTACGTCACCACAGAGTTTAGAGGTCGGCGGTGGGGGTGGGGGCCATGGGCACCCGGGGGGTGGCCACGTTCCCTGTACGTGACCAACCCCTCACTACCATTGGCTGCGTGGGGTGGTGGCGGGTTTCACGACACAACATTTATAGTTCTACGCGATCTTCCGCCCAAACCTCGACTATGGACGCTATTGGTCAACTCATTTCATCACAAGGCCTCCTTTGCCAGTACCGGAATATAACAAGAGGGGCGGTTTTCCGCCCTTTTTGTCCTGGTGACAAAACATCAAAACCTTTTGCAAAGGCATCATGTTTACATTCGCAACAATACTTGCGGTCAGAATGCAAAGAAGAAAAAAAGAACACTCTTGATAACATAAGCATCGTCCTTGAAACTGATTGGTGCACACCAGAGAGACGGCTTTCCTTAGCGCTTAAAGGCATCATCTGGTCGAACATCGTATGAGACTGTGCGTTAGTAATTGGTTTTTTTACCCTTTTATCTGGCAACAGAACTGACACCTCTTTTTCACAAGGAGGCATGTTTGCATTGACCACAATACCTGCCGTCGGAATGCAAACAAAAACACAACTCTGATAATGTATTGGCACTGTCCTTGACATTGATTGATTGGTCCACACCCGAGACAGCTTTCCTTAGAGCCCTTAGTCTAACACGGGTGTTGGACCAGATGATGCCAAAAGGCCTAGTCTCACGTGGTGTTGGACCAGATGATGCCAAAAGGCCTAGTCTCACGTGGGTGTTGGACCAGATGACGCCAAAAGGCCTAGTCTCACTTGGTGTTAGACCAGATGACGCCAAAAGGCCTAGTCTCACGTGGTGTTGGACCAGATGATGCCAAACGGCCTAGTCTCACGTGGTGCTGGACCAGATGATGCCAAAAGGCCTAGTCTCACGTGGTGCTGGACCAGATGACGCCTTTTGGCGTCATCTGGGCCAACACCATGTGAGACTAGGCCTTTTAGCTGTCTTGGGTGTGGACCAATCAATGTCAAGGACAGTGCCAATACATGATCAGAGTTGTGTTTTTTGTTTGCATTCCGACCGCAGGTATTGTGGTCAATGGAAACATGACTCCTTGTAAAAAAAAAGGTGTCAGTTTTTTGTTGCCAGATAAAAGGGTAAAAAACAATTAATATATTTTGCTACTGGCAAAGGAGGTTCCAATGGAGACTACGTGCTGGTTTTTCATTTGCATTGTGACTGCAGGTACTGTGGTTCATGTAAACATAGTTCCATAGTTAGTTCTATAGTTTCCATTTATTTGGTATAGCCCTGTGAGCCACTCGGCTCTTGAATCTGGTGCAACCACAACAAACAAAAAAACATGAACAAGAAAACATCTTAAAGTGACTTTGTGTGACTGTGCAAACAGAAAATCCAGGAAAAAAAACATCAAAATATTCCTGAAATAGCACCGTACACCAACTCTGTGTGCAAAAATCCCAGTGGGATGCAAGTCAAACAACAACAACAACAACCACAAGACAACTAAGATTAAGGCCATCAGTCTAACTCCGTACTACAATAAACACAAACATGGCCAAACCAAAAAACGTTTTCGAAATCACCAAAACAAAGCCATAAATGCAATGTAACAGTGATCATACGGACTGTGACCGAATTTTTTTAAACAATAAACTACATAAATAAAATGTAACACCAAACCCTAGAGCCATAGCTGGCTGCATGAGTCACTCCACAACAACAGGAGCATCAGTTGGAGTATCACATTTTTGAATGCACCTTTAAGATCAGCACGCTAAATCAAAATACAGAATAATACTTTGCAGCGGTCAACCGAAGCGAAACATTTTATTTTATTTTAGGCCAATGAATAGCAGTGGCAGCTATGGGTGTACAACTCCTCTAGAGCAGTTCTGAGTGAAAATCTCATAGGTAGCGATTCAAGTTGCAGTTAATTGGCAATAGCATTCCAGACCCTGGGGGCATCAATAGCAAAGGCCCTTCCTCCAGTTTTTGTACGGCAATAGGGAATGTGAAGCTGGCAAATGAGCGAAGACCTGAGCTCAACGTTGTTCTTTGAAACAGAGAGGAGATCCAGCAGGTAGCCTGCGGATTTTTTTGTAAGTACATCGTGAATAAATAACATGATTCCTTTGCAAAAGGTTTCAGTTTTGTCACCAGAAATAAAGGCGAAAAACTCCTATTATTGAACTATTTTCGTATTTTACCGCTTGCAAGGCCCCACTGAGCGATCCGCAGCTCCGTTTCAGAAGGCAACCCCCTGGCCATCACGAATTATCGCTCAACGAAGTGGCCGCTGATCATCGTCATCATCATCATCGCCACCACGTGGGAATTTAGAGCAGTAGCCAAATGACTCCGTAAACGCCGTGGGTGACGTTGAGTCTTAAATGTGGGGGGGGGGGGGGGGGAAACCGGAGGACCCGGAGAAAAATCACGGGGAGAGAGACACCAACTCCAAATACACAGCAGCAGCAGGCGAGGTAGTCAACATCTCCTAGCCACCGTGATGATGATGATGATGAGAGAGACACGCAAACTCCAAATATACAGCAGCAACAGGCAAGTTAGTCAACATCTCCTAGCCACCCTGATGATGAGAGAGACACGTAAACTCCAAATATACAGCAGCAGCAGGCGTCAGGGTCGGGATCTAACCCACGACCTCCTGTATACCAGGCGAGGTAGTCAACATCTCCTAGCCACCATGATGATGATGATGAGAGAGAGAGAGACGGGTTCCATTCCCGCTCATGGCCAACACGATTATCTGAACCGGTCCTGGTTCTCCCCTTAGGCCGAGTCAGCCTCAAATGAGTACCTGGTGCGGTGTGCAGTAAACATCGCCACTGGGGGAGACAAAGGCGGCCGGGCGTGGTGGTGCTGGTAGCCACCCACCCAACCCCGCGTGGGCCACAGTGCCGGTAGCCTTCACAGGCGCTGCTACTCGCTACTAACAGCACTTGCCCCTGCAGTCTGGCCAAGGCTACACGGTGGATCTTTGTCTTTGCTCGCAGGAAGAGGAGTTGGCAAGGATCTCCTGCGGAAGGTTGCGGAGGTAATGGCCTCGGCAGAGACGCGGGCGGGTTGGCACGGGAGGACGGCAGAGCATGAGCCGGTCACCTCAGCACTGCACCTAGCCTGGCACAGCACTCAACCAACGTCACGCACCTAGCCTGGCACAGCACTCAACCCACGTCATGCACCTAGCCTGGCACAGCACTAAACCCACGTCACCTGGGGTCAGTCCCGTGACCTCTTGCACCTAGCCTGGCACAGCGCTCAACCCACGTCACCTGGGGTCAGTCCCGTGACCTCGTGCACCTAGCCTGGCACAGCACTCAACCCACGTCATGCACCTAGCCTGGCACAGCGCTCAACCCACGTCACCTGGGGTCAGTCCCGTGACCTCCTGCACCTAGCCTGGCACAGCACTCAACCCACGTCATGCACCTAGCCTGGCACAGCACTCAACACGCGTCACCTGCTGGGTCAGTCCCGTGACCTGCACCTAGCCTGGCACAGCGCTCAACCCACGTCACCTGCTGGGTCAGTCCCGTGACCTCGTGCACCTAGCCTGGCACAGCACTCAACCCACATCACTTGGGGTCAGTCCCGTGACCTCCTGCACCTAGCCTGGCACAGCACTCAACCCACGTCACTTGGGGTCAGTCCCGTGACCTCGTGCACCTAGCCTGGTACAGCATTCAACCCATTTCACCTGCTGGGTCAGTCCCGTGACCTCGTGCACCTAGCCTGGCACAGCGCTCAACCCACGTCACCTGCTGGGTCAGTCCCGTGACCTCGTGCACCTAGCCTGGCACCTTTGCTCCCCCTCCCCGTGCCCAGGTTTGCCGGCTGAACGGCTGCGTGCGTCTCACTTTGTCTGTGCTGGACTGGAACGCCCCGGCCATGGACTTCTACCGGGCACGGGGCGCCAGCGACCTCACAGCCACCGAGGGCTGGCACCTCGTCCGCTTCCAGGGGGCCGCCCTCGCCTCGCTGGCCGTGGTGGGGGGGGGCACGGCCGTGGTGGGGGGGGGCACGGCCGTGGTGGGGGGGGGCCTGACCAGCCCCGCGCCGGCCACTCCTTCCTCCTAAGGGCACCTCGCCAGCAAACCCGCGCGACATTCACCACGCTACAGCCACACCACGCTACAGCCTCACCACGCTACAGCCTCACCACGTCCAACCACGCAACACCGAATACCCACACCGGCCCACCACCACCCACACCACACTACAACCACCACCACCACCACCGTACCACCCCATGCCGCTACCGCTACCCCCCACCCACTGTGGCAGGTCGAGACTCTGACCATGCAGTAATAAAGTGGAGGTGGACAATGTGGTGGTTAATGTGGTGGTCAGTGTGGTGGTTAATGTGGTGGTTAATGTGGTGATCAGTGTGGTGGTCAGTGTGGTGGTTAATGTGGTGGTTAATGTGGTGGTTAATGTGGTCAGTGTGGTGGTTAATGTTGTGGTTAATGTGGTGGTTAATGTGGTGGTTAATGTGGTGGTCAATGTGGTGGTTAATGTGGTGGTCAGTGTGGTGGTCAGTGTGGTGGTCAGTGTGGTGGTTAATGTGGTGGTTAATGTGGTGGTCAGTGTGGTGGTTAATGTGGTGATCAGTGTGGTGGTCAGTGTGGTGGTTAATGTGGTGGTTAATGTGGTGGTTAATGTGGTCAGTGTGGTGGTTAATGTTGTGGTTAATGTGGTGGTTAATGTGGTGGTTAATGTGGTGGTCAATGTGGTGGTTAATGTGGTGGTCAGTGTGGTGGTCAGTGTGGTGGTCAGTGTGGTGGTTAATGTGGTGGTTAATGTGGTGGTCAGTGTGGTGGTCAGCGTGGTGGTTAATGTGGTGGTTAATGTGGTGGTCAGTGTGGTGGTTAATGTGGTGGTTAATGTGGTGGTCAGTGTGGTGGTTAATGTGGTGGTCAGTGTCGTGGTTAATGTGGTGGTTAATGTGGTGGTTAATGTGGTGGTTAATGTGGTGGTCAGTGTGGTGGTCAATGTGGTGGTTAATGTGGTGGTCAGTGTGGTGGTCAGTGTGGTGGTTAATGTGGTGGTTAATGTGGTGGTCAGTGTGGTGGTTAATGTGGTGGTCAGCGTGGTGGTTAATGTGGTGGTTAATGTGGTGGTCAGTGTGGTGGTTAATGTGGTGGTTAATGTGGTGGTCAGTGTGGTGGTTAATGTGGTGGTCAGTGTCGTGGTTAATGTGGTGGTTAATGTGGTGGTTAATGTGGTGGTTAATGTGGTGGTCAGTGTGGTGGTCAGTGTGGTGGTTAATGTGGTGGTTAATGTGGTGGTCAGTGTGGTGGTCAGTGTGGTGGTTAATGTGGTGGTTAATGTGGTGGTCAGTGTGGTGGTTAATGTGGTGGTCAGCGTGGTGGTTAATGTGGTGGTTAATGTGGTGGTCAGTGTGGTGGTTAATGTGGTGGTTAATGTGGTGGTTAGTGTGGTGGTTAATGTGGTGGTTAATGTGGTGGTCAGTGTGGTGGTTAATGTGGTGGTCAGTGTGGTGGTGCCACAGTAGAGGCCTGCATAGATGCTGCTGCTACTCGTTAACAGCACTTGCCCCAACAGCCTGTTAGAGGCTACACGGGGGGGGGACCTTTGTCTTTGTTTTTTTTTGGTGGTGACGGAGCGGGTGGCAGTGGCGGTGACAGTGGTGGCAGGTGCGATAGGGCTGGATGCGGAAATTCCACATTCTTTTGGCGGTGCCACGTCTATCCTCACCCCCAGACCATACTTGCAGTTACTCAGCTCTGCTACTCAGCCACCCAACCACCCAACCACCCAGCGACCCTGCCACCCAATTACCCAAATACCCAGCCACTCAACAACACATCCATCTACTCGGTTGCCAAACAATCCAGCCACCCACATACACAGCCACCCTCTCTCTGCCCCCCCTCTCCTCCCTCTGCCCACCGCTGCTGGAGAGCGACTGCCTCCAGCTGTCCAGCAGCAGCGTCCTTCACGAGCCTCCTCAGTGTCACCCACACACACCACCCACACCACCCACACACCACCCACACCACCCACACACACCCACACCACCCACACCACCCACACACACCCACACCACCCACACCACCCACACACACCAACTACCCCACCACCACCCACCAACACCACCACAACCAACGGTCACTTGAGTGATTCCACACGCGACAATCCACACACAGTCTGACGTTTTTTACAGACTCGTCAACAACACAAGAACAACGCAACAACACCCACAACAACAACAAACACCACCCCACCCATCCCGAGCAATGTCTGGGCGATTCCAAGTTCGCCAGGCGGCGGAGAGAGACTGTGCTGACATCGTGCGCCTGATCAAGGTGAGGGCACGCGCAGTTGAAACGACCTCGCGGCCACGTCGAGGACATTTGTGCCTGGGTGAAGTTGTTCAACATCACGCAAGGCCCTGGTGGTGCGTGAGAGACATCTCAAATCAGCCACTCGCTCACCCGCTCACCAGCTCACTCAACCCACTCGCCATCGCGGTCAGCCACTCACTCGCCCGCTCGCCATCCCAATCAGCCACTCACTCATCCGCTCACCAGCTCACTCACCCGCTCGCCATCCCAATCAGTCACTCACTCATCCGCTCGCCAGCTCACTCACCCGCTCACCGTCGCAATCACTCAGCCACTTACCAATCGCAGTCACCCACTCGCTCAGCCACTCACCCACCCGCTCACTCACCCACACCACCCACTCATCTCACTCACCATCTCAATCACCCACTCACTCATCCGCTCACCAGCTTACCCACTCACTCACCATCTCAATCACTCACCTCACTCGCCATTCCAATCATCCACTCACTCACCCGCTCACCAGCTCACTCACCCGCTCACCATCCCAATCATCCACTCACTCACCCGCTAACCAGCACACTCACCCACTCACCATCCCAATCAGCCCACTCACTCATCCGCTCACCAGCTTACCCACTCACTCACCATCTCAATCACTCATCCGCTCACCATCGCGGCCAGCCACTCACTTGCCCGCCATCCCAATCGCAGTCACCCACTCAGCCACTCACGCACCCACATCACCCACTCACCTACCCGCTCATCTCACTGACCATCTCAATCACCTACTCACCATCTCAATTAGCCACTCGCTGATAATTAATAATAATAACATTTTGATTTAAAGCTTTTTTCAAATTTTCTTGTCGTGATTTTAATACCTGATGATGATTGCTTGTGTTGCAGCCGAAACGTCGTGAGAATTTTATTGTTTTTTTTATATATACAGGGAGGGAAAAAAGTATTTGATCCCCTGCTGATTTTGTACGTTTGCCCACTGACAAAGAAATAATCAGTCTATAATTTTAATGGTAGGTTTATTTGAACAGTGAGAGACAGAATAACAACAACAAAATCCAGAAAAACGCATGTCAAAAATGATATAAATTGATTTGCATTTTAATGAGGGAAATAAGTAATTGACCCCTCTGCAAAACATGACTTAGTACTTGGTGGAAAAACCCTTGTTGGCAATCACAGAGGTCAGACGTTTCTTGTAGTTGGCCACCAGGTTTGCACACATCTCAGGAGGGATTTTGTCCCACTCTTCTTTGCAGATCTTCTCCAAGTCATTAAGGTTTCGAGGCTGACGTTTGGCAACTCGAACCTTCAGCTTCCTCCACAGATTTTCTCTGGGATTAAGGTCTGGAGACTGGCTAGGCCACTCCAGGACCTTAATGTGCTTCTTGAGCCACTCCTTTGTTGCCTTGGCCGTGTGTTTTGGGTCATTGTCATGCTGGAATACCCATCCACGACCCATTTTCAATGCCCTGGCTGAGGGAAGGAGGTTCTCACCCAAGATTTGACGGTACATGGCCCCGTCCATCGTCCCTTTGATGCGGTGAAGTTGTCCTGTCCTCTTGGCAGAAAAAAACACCCCCAAAGCATAATGTTTCCACCTCCATGTTTGACGGTGGGGATGGTGTTTTTGGGGTCATAGTCAGCATTCCTCCTCCTCCAAACACGGCGAGTTGAGTTGATGCCAAAGAGCTCCATTTTGGTCTCATCTGACCACAACACTTTCACCCAGTTGTCCTCTGAATCATTCAGATGTTCATTGGCAAACTTCAGACGGGCATGTATATGTGCTTTCTTGAGCTGGGGGACCTTGTGGGCGCTGCAAGATTTCAGTCCTTCACGGCGTTGTGTGTTACCAATTGTTTTCTTGGTGACTGTGGTCCCAGCTGCCTTGAGATCATTGACAAGAGCCTCCCGTGTAGTTCTGGGCTGATTCCTCACCGTTCTCATGATCATTGCAACTCCACGAGGTGAGATCTTGCATTGAGCCCAAGGCCGAGGGAGATTGACAGTTCTTTTGTGTTTCTTCCATTGGCGAATAATTGCACCAACTGTTGTCACCTTCTCACCAAGCTGCTTGGCAATGGTCTTGTAGCCCATTCCAGCCTTGTGTAGGTCTACAATCTTGTCCCTGACATCCTTGGAGAGCTCTTTGGTCTTGGCCATGGTGGAGAGTTTGGAATCTGATTGATTGATTGCTTCTGTGGACAGGTGTCTTTTATACCGGTAACACGCTGAGATTAGGAGCACTCCGTTTAAGAGTGTGCTCTTAATCTCAGCTCGTTACCTGTATAAAAGGCACCTGGGAGCCAGAAATCTCTGATTGAGAGGGGGTCAAATACTTATTTCCCTCATTAAATTGCAAATCAATTTATAACATTTTTGACATGCGTTTTTCTGGATTTTGTTGTTGTTATTCTGTCTCTCACTGTTCAAATAAACCTGCCATTAAAATTATGGACTGATCATTTCTTTGTCAGTGGGCAAACGTACAAATTCAGCAGGGGATCAAATACTTTTTTCCCCACACTGTATATATATATTATTTAATTGTTTCCCTTCTACGTGACTTTACCGAAAGAACCAACAATAATAATAACATTGCTTATGCCTCAGAAGTACAAGAAAGTGGCTGTTATTCGCCGCGAACATTGTTTTTGTGACCAGCACAGCGATATTTTTAAATGTACCTATTGTCAACGAGAAAACATTGGTGTGCGTTTGCGTCTTTCGTTCACGTAAAGTCCTGTTGACAAAAGCTAAGTTTGTGGGTAACAATAAAAGCCACTTTCTAAACCTTTTAGGCATAGGCAATTTAAAAAAAAAGAACGCTTAGTACCCAGTAACAAAAAATATTGTGTTAAAGTTTAATTTGTAAGATGAAATTCAACCTGGAAGCTCGGTGCGCCATTGCAAGAAGTTACTAATTTAAACTCTACCGCAAAGTCCAGAGTCCACTGGTCAACAGAACGCCACGGTTAATAACCACTTCCACGGGCCAATATGTAACGGTGTTGTTGGGCGAATGTTCACCGTGTCAGGGTGATAGCTGCTACTTACCAATAGGGGGCAATCGACGGTTTGAGACCGTACCCAGAGGACTATGACCCATGGGGGCAAAACAGTCAGCCGGGAAAACGGATCTTGGAACGAATTGGCACAGCCCCAATCATCCCCCCACAGCCCCCCCAAGTAGGGGGCTGTGGGGGGATGATGTCACCCTTCCAGAACCTGGTGGAAGGTTCGTGAGGGGAGGCGTGGCTAGGGCGGAGCAAGCCATGGAGCAGGATAAAAGGCCGGACCCCGGGGAGGGTTGTGGCAGTGCGTGCCAGCTGAAGACGGAAGAGCCAGTTGAAGACCGAAGACCGGCTAGACATGACCCTGGGACTGCTCCGACCTGCCGTCCTTATCAGGACCCGGTCCGTGTGGCTGGCGGTCGAGACCTGTACCGTGACCAGGGTCAGGTCAGCTAGCCTCCCCTAGGGCCCTCTTAGCCGGAGGACCCTAGCCCAGCGCTAAGGCGAGTTAGCCGAGGGCGTATATCCCCAGCTAGCAGCGGGTGAAGGGGCCCGTTACTCTTTCAAGTTCAAGACTGTATTGCGTTGAGTTACGCCTTGTAATAAATAAGCGTTGCCTCTTGGAAGGCGTCTACGCCGTCTTAAAGAACCCACGACCGATTGATTACATAGCCAATATCCAGTTTAAATGATTCGCAGGAAAGCCGCGGTGTTGGACATCTGCTGATTACACACATCCACTCACCTCACTCATCCACTCACCATCCATTCACTCATCTGCTCACTCACCCACCCACTCACCCACTCACTCGCTTACCGACTCACCCACTCGTTTACCCACCCACTCACTCGCATATCCACCCACTCACCATCCACTCACCCACTCGCTTACCCACCCACTCACCATCCACTCACCCACTCGCTTACCCACCCACTCACCATCCACTCAACCACTCGCTTACCCACCCACTCACCATCCACTCAACCACTCGCTTACCCACCCACTCACCCACTCACCATCCACTCACCCACTCGCTTACCCACCCACCCGCTCGCTTACCCACCCACCCGCTCGCTTACCCACCCACTCACCCACTCGCTTACCCACCCACTCACCCACTCACCAACCACTCACCCGCTTACCCACCCCCTGTGCCCTTGCCTGCAGGAACTTGTCACGTACGAGAAACTCCTGGGCCAGGTGGACATCACAGAGGAGGGTGAGAGGGGGGGGCGAGGGAGGGTGAGGGGGGGTAGTGGGGAGGCGGTGAGGGGAGGGGGATAGAGCACAAAACAAAGACGAAGATCCCCCGTGTAGCCTTGACCAGACTGTTGGGGCAAGTGCTGTTCGCTCACACACGCGCACAAAGGCAGCAAACCGTGGAAATTCCACATTCCTATGGCCGTCGAACCGAGCGAGCGAGTTTGCGATGTCCGTGCAGACCTCCGTCGTGATGGGTTTGGAGGGAAACCGCTCTTCCACTGCCTGGTAGCCGAGGTGCAGCATCAGCATCAGCAAGGTAATCACAAGAATTAACGAAACAAACTTCACCTGCACCTCGCACACGTCATTGTCTGAACGTCAGTGTTGACACTCGCAGCATGACGTCATTGTCTGACCGTCAGTGTTGACACATCGTGACTTCATTGTCTGACAGTCAGTATTGACACTCGCAGCATGACATCAATGTCTGACCGTCAGTGTTGACACATCATGACATCAATGTCCGACCGTCAGTGTTGACACAGCGTGACGTGATTGTCCGACCCCGCAGGGGCCATGCTGATTGGCTACGCGCTGTTCTACGACACCTACTGCACCTGGGTGGGACGCTCGGCATACCTGGAGGGCCTCTACGTCACCACAGAGTTCAGAGGTCAGCGGTGGGGGTGGGGCCGTGGGCACGGGGGGTGGTGGTGGTGGGCACGTGGGGTGGTGGTGGTGGTGGGCACGGGGGGTGGTGGTGGTGGGCACGTGGGGTGGTGGTGGTGGTGGGCACGGGGGGTGGTGGTGGGCACGGGGGGTGGTGGTGGTGGTGGTGGGCACGTGGGGTGGTGGTGGTGGTGGGCACGGGGGTGGTGGTGGTGGTGGTGGGCACGTGGGGTGGTGGTGGTGGGCACGTGGGGTGGTGGTTGTGGGCACGGGGGTGGTTGTGGTGGTGGTGGTGGGCACGTGGGGTGGTGGTTGTGGGCACGTTCTATGCAACCCCTGCAGTCTGGCCAAGGCTACACGGGGGATCTTTGTCTTTGCTCGCAGGAAGAGGAGTTGGCAAGGATCTCCTGCGGAAGGTTGCGGAGGTAATGGCCTCGGCAGAGACGCGGGCGGGTTGGCACGGGAGGACGGCAGAGCATGAGCCGGTCACCTCAGCACTGCACCTAGCCTGGCACAGCACTCAACCCACGTGACGCACCTAGCCTGGCACAGCACTCAATGCACGTCACGCACCTAGCCTGGCACAGCAGTCAACCCACGTCACCTGGGGTCAGTCCCGTGACCTCGTGCACCTAGCCTGGCACCTTTGCTCCCCCCCCCCTCCCCGTGCCCAGGTTTGCCGGCTGAACGGCTGCGTGCGTCTCACTTTGTCTGTGCTGGACTGGAACGCCCCGGCCATGGACTTCTACCGGGCACGGGGCGCCAGCGACCTCACAGCCGCCGAGGGCTGGCACCTCGTCCGCTTCCAGGGGGCCGCCCTCGCCTCGCTGGCCGTGGTGGGGGGGGGCACGGCCGTGGTGGGGGGGGGCACGGCCGTGGTGGGGGGGGGCACGGCCGTGGTGGGGGGCATGACCAGCCCCGTGCCGGCCACTCCTTCCTCCTAAGGGCACCTCGCCAGCAAACCCGCGCGACATTCACCACGGGCGGCCTCACCACGCTACGGCCACACCACGCCCAGCCACACCACGTCCAACCACGCAACACCGAATACCCACACCTGCCCACCACCACCCACACCACACTACAACCACCACCACCACCACCGTACCACCCCATGCCGCTACCGCTACCCCCCCCCCCCCCCCCCCCCCCACTGTGGCAGGTCGAGACTCTGACCATGCAGTAATAAAGTGGAGGTGGACAATGTGGTGGTTAATGTGGTGGTCAGTGTGGTGGTTAATGTGGTGGTTAATGTGGTGGTCAGTGTGGTGGTTAATGTTGTGGTTAATGTGGTGGTCAGTGTAGTGGTTAATGTGGTGGTTAATGTGGTGGTCAGTGTGGTGGTTAATGTGGTGGTCAGTGTGGTGGTCAGTGTGGTGGTTAATGTGGTGGTCAATGTGGTGGTCAGTGTGGTGGTTAATGTGGTGGTTAGTGTGGTGGTTAATGTGGTGGTCAGTGTGGTGGTTAATGTGGTGGTTAATGTGGTGGTTAATGTGGTGATCAGTGTGGTGGTCAGTGTGGTGGTTAATGTGGTGGTTAGTGTGGTGGTTAATGTGGTGGTCAGTGTGGTGGTCAGTGTGGTGGTTAATGTGGTGGTCAGTGTGGTGGTTAATGTGGTGGTTAATGTGGTGGTCAGTGTGGTGGTTAATGTGGTGGTTAGTGTGGTGGTCAGTGTGGTGGTCAGTGTGGTGGTTAATGTGGTGGTCAGCGTGGTGGTTAATGTGGTGGTTAATGTGGTGGTCAGTGTGGTGGTTAGTGTGGTGGTCAGTGTGGTGGTTAATGTGGTGGTTAATGTGGTGGTTAATATGGTGGTCAATGTGGTGGTTAATGTGGTGGTTAATGTGGTGGTTAATGTGGTGGTTAATGCGGTGGTTAATGTGGTGGTTAATGTGGTGATCAGCATGGTGGTTAATGTGGTGGTTAATGTGGTGGTTAATGTGGTGATCAGCGTGGTGGTTAGTGTGGTGGTTAATGTGGTGGTTAATGTGGTGTTCAATGTGGTGGTTAATGTGGTGGTTAATGTGGTGATCAGCGTGGTGGTTAATGTGGTGGTTAATGTGGTGATCAGCGTGGTGGTTAGTGTGGTGGTTAATGTGGTGGTTAATGTGGTGGTCAATGTGGTGGTTAATGTGGTGGTCAGTGTGGTGATTCCACAGTAGAGGCCTGCATAGATGCTGCTGCTACTCGTTAACAGCACTTGCCCCAACAGCCTGTTAGAGGCTACACGGGGGGGGGGGGCCTTTGTCTTTGTTTTTTTTTGGTGGTGACGGAGCGGGTGGCAGTGGCGGTGACAGTGGTGGCAGGTGCGATAGGGCAGGATGCGGAAATTCCACATTATTTTGGCGGTGCCACGTCTATCCTCACCCCCAGACCATACTTGCAGTTACTCAGCTCTGCTACTCAGCCACCCAACCACCCAGCGACCCTGTCACCCAATTACCCAAATACCCAGCCACTCAACAACACATCCATCTACTCGGTTGCCAAACAATCCAGCCACCCACATACACAGCCACCCTCTCTCTGCCCCCCCCCCCTCCTCCCTCTACCCACCACTGCTGGAGAGCGACTGCCTCCAGCTGTCCAGCAGCAGCGTCCTTCAAGAGCCTCCTCAGTGTCACCCACACACACCACCCACACCACCCACACACCCCCACACCACCCACACACACCCACACCACCCAGACCACCCACACACACCCACACCACCCACACACACCCACACCATCCAGACCACCCACACACACCCACACCACCCACACACACCAATTACCCCACCACCACCCACCAACACCACCACAACCCACGGTCACGTGAGTGATTCCACACGCGACAATCCACACACAGTCTGACGTTTTTTACAGACTCGTCAACAACACAAGAACAACGCAACAACACCCACAACAACAACAACAACAAACACCACCCCACCCATCCCGAGCAATGTCTGGGCGATTCCAAGTTCGCCAGGCGGCGGAGAGAGACTGTGCTGACATCGTGCGCCTGATCAAGGTGAGGGCACGCGCAGTTGAAACGACCTCGCGGCCACGTCGAGGACATTTGTGCCTGGGTGAAGTTGTTCAACATCACGCAAGGCCCTGGTGGTGCGTGAGAGACATCTCAAATCAGCCACTCGCTCACCCGCTCACCAGCTCACTCACCCACTCACCATCGCGGTCAGCCACTCACTCGCCCGCTCTCCATCCCAATCAGCCACTCACTCATCCGCTCACCAGCTCACTCACCCGCTCGCCATCCCAATCGGTCACTCACTCATCCGCTCACCAGCTCACTCACCCGCTCACCGTCGCAATCACTCAGCCACTTACCAATCGCAGTCACCCACTCGCTCAGCCACTCACCCACCCGCTCACTCACCCACACCACCCACTCATCTCACTCACCATCTCAATCACCCACTCACTCATCCGCTCACCAGCTTACCCACTCACTCACCATCTCAATCACTCACCTCACTCGCCATTCCAATCATCCACTCACTCACCCACTCACCAGCTCACTCACCCGCTCACCATCCCAATCAGCCACTCATCCGCTTACCAGCTCACTCACCCGCTCACCATCCCAATCATCCACTCACTCACCCGCTAACCAGCACACTCACCCACTCACCATCCCAATCAGCCCACTCACTCATCCGCTCACCAGCTTACCCACTCACTCACCATCTCAATCACTCATCCGCTCACCATCGCGGCCAGCCACTCACTTGCCCGCCATCCCAATCGCAGTCACCCACTCAGCCACTCACGCACCCACATCACCCACTCACCTACCCGCTCATCTCACTGACCATCTCAATCACCTACTCACCATCTCAATTAGCCACTCGCTGATAATTAATAATAATAACATTTTGATTTAAAGCTTTTTTCAAATTTTCTTGTCGTGATTTTAACACCTGATGATGATTGCCTGTGTTGCAGTCGAAACGTCGTGAGAATTTTATTGTTTTTTTTATATATACAGTGAGGGAAAAAAGTATTTGCTCCCCTGCTGATTTTGTACGTTTGCCCACTGACAAAGAAATAACCAGTCTATAATTTTAATGGTAGGTTTATTTGAACAGTGAGAGACAGAATAACAACAACAAAATCCAGAAAAACGCATGTCAAAAATGATATAAATTGATTTGCATTTTAATGAGGGAAATAAGTAATTGACCCCTCTGCAAAACATGACTTAGTACTTGGTGGAAAAACCTTTGTTGGCAATCACAGAGGTCAGATGTTTCTTGTAGTTGGCCACCAGGTTTGCACACATCTCAGGAGGGATTTTGTCCCACTCTTCTTTGCAGATCTTCTCCAAGTCATTAAGGTTTCGAGGCTGACGTTTGGCAACTCGAACCTTCAGCTTCCTCCACAGATTTTCTCTGGGATTAAGGTCTGGAGACTGGCTAGGCCACTCCAGGACCTTAATGTGCTTCTTCTTGAGCCACTCCTTTGTTGCCTTGGCCGTGTGTTTTGGGTCATTGTCATGCTGGAATACCCATCCACGACCCATTTTCAATGCCCTGGCTGAGGGAAGGAGGTTCTCACCCAAGATTTGACGGTACATGGCCCCGTCCATCGTCCCTTTGATGCGGTGAAGTTGTCCTGTCCTCTTGGCAGAAAAAACACCCCCAAAGCATAATGTTTCCACCTCCATGTTTGACGGTGGGGATGGTGTTTTGGGGTCATAGTCAGCATTCCTCCTCCTCCAAACACGGCGAGTTGAGTTGATGCCAAAGAGCTCCATTTTGGTCTCATCTGACCACAACACTTTCACCCAGTTGTCCTCTGAATCATTCAGATGTTCATTGGCAAACTTCAGACGGGCATGTATATGTGCTTTCTTGAGCTGGGGGACCTTGTGGGCGCTGCAAGATTTCAGTCCTTCACGGCGTTGTGTGTTACCAATTGTTTTCTTGGTGACTGTGGTCCCAGCTGCCTTGAAATCATTGACAAGAGCCTCCCGTGTAGTTCTGGGCTGATTCCTCACCGTTCTCATGATCATTGCAACTCCACGAGGTGAGATCTTGCATTGAGCCCAAGGCCGAGGGAGATTGACAGTTCTTTTGTCTTTCTTCCATTGGCGAATAATCGCACCAACTGTTGTCACCTTCTCACCAAGCTGCTTGGCAATGGTCTTGTAGCCCATTCCAGCCTTGTTGTTGTATATATAGGTGTTATGAAAATTGATGAAAATAATGAAAATTAAATGAAATTTGAGATTTGCATAATTTATCCGAAATTATGTTAATTGGTGTAATTATGCGCATAAATTATGCTGATTCGAGAGATAATCGTATTAATTTATGCGAGTGGGCGTGGTTATGATAATGCAGGTCGTTATGGATTATCAGGTCGAGCCTCGGTGACGAGGATTGTGTTATGAATTGGAATAACGCAATTAATCGTATGCAGTGACGCAGGCGTTGTGAGCGTGAATGAGAGAGAGACGATTCGACTCTGCTCTTCAATTCCGTATTATCGATAAGGATACGATTACTCTCGATTGAACATTACGGATTATGTGTGTTATGGATCATGTGGTGATAGTGTGCTTATGATAGGTCCCCAGGATTCAGATCTCATACGCAGAACAATATTATGCAGAATTTCAGGAAGAATCACACACAAACCTTCTGCTTTAATCAATTTTATTTCTAGCTAACTTTAATTTTTGGATAATATGAAAAACTCAATCTCGGGATTTTGGAATTTCAACACAGCGTTAACACGATACCATCACGATTGCGTTGTTTCACCTCGATAGCGGCACCTGTGGTTAATTCCCGACGCGTAACGCAATCGATCGGTTGTTGAGAGAGAGATTAAAAACATGCGAACTATTCTATCAAACCTTAACTTTATAATATGCAAACTCGTATGCTTGAATTGTTACACAACACGGCACTTGGTCTTTGATTCGTATCCAATCCTTAATACATTCTGATATGCGAAGTTATTATGCTTGAAATCGTCAGCACAGTACCACGTTGATGTTCGTTCATTGATTCATAACGATTATGAATTTAAAGCGTTCGACTGTAATACTTCTAATTGCCTTATCAACACCACTCGATGGCCACAAAGCTTCGTTACTTGAATTGTCACACAAAACAGCATTCGGTCACTGATCATGCGCGGCCCTTAATGCAATTATTGTCACGTTAACAATAGGATGACTGATTATTATGCAACGCTACTCGTTGACAGGGCACTCCAACCAGTATTATTCTTGGAGGCACAAATATGCGTTTGAATTCGTTATTTCATTCGTGGATACCGGCAAGATTATGCAGAAAGACAAATCTTAACGAACGACTCAAGCATTCCTAATCAACTTCTCAACGCGACTCAATGGGTGGCGATGTTTCCTTTTGAGATCCTTATCTCGGGCCAATCTTTTAATTGATTGTGGCCAGACCCCTGACAGGGAACCGGTTGAACAAGCTCTCTATCCCCGCGAGCGGCGCTCCGTGGTGAGGAGCCAAGAATTAATCCTTGTTAATGGGTCAGTTGGTAATTTATGCGGTTAGAAGTACAGCCCCAGCACAATATTACAGAGAAAAATTATGAACACTCTTAAAAACGATGGATTATTCACTCGGTCGTTGCGATGTTTCCACAATCACGGATGGTTCAATGGCTTGAGGTTTTTAGGCTTTGTTAATGACCCGTGTGTGTGTGTTGAATGGTGTGAGTGGTGTAAGAGTAGGCCAATGTTCAGAATCGATTCTTTGCGTCAAGCAGACGTCTGGTTTGTGTGTAGTGGGGGGCAGTGTATCATACGTATCAGTTGATTCTTCTTTCAGTAGTTGGTTCGGACTCGACGGACGTTGGTGAACGAGTAGATGCGTTGTTGTAGCTGAGATGACCGTCTGGTAGACGGCGTTAGAAGCACGCCCGCAGCGGCGCGCTGGTGCTGATGCTGGTGCTGATGGCACGCTGGTGGCGCGCGCTTCCTCTCCTTGAAGACGCGCGAACGCGCCCGTGCTGGTTCGCTGATAGCAGTTTCTCTCCACTACTGGCTGAGCTGCTGCACGCTCTTGCTTGGCGTTGCTGGCCGCGCTCTTTCTCCTTGAAGATGCGCGAACGCGCCCGTGCTGATTCGCTGACAGCAGTTCCCTCCACTGCTGGATGAGCTACGCCGGCGCGCGCTCTTTCCGCTGCTGTAGTAGCTGACGCTGCGCTCGCGAGCGACAGGTCAAGTTTTTCTTCTGCTGAGTTGAGTTGAGATGAGTCTTCTTCTGTTGAGCTGAGTTGAGATGAGTCTTCTTCTGTTGAGCTGAGTTGAGATGAGTCTTCTTCTGTTGAGCTGAGTTGAGATGAGTCTTCTTCTGTTGAGCTGCCCCCGAGGGCTGATGAGTTGGCCCCGAGGGCTGATGAGCTGGTTTCAATGCTGAAACGGCTCCTTTTTATGCCAAAAATCTCTCCCCTTCTCGGCTCCCCCTCACGAGGTGGAGCTATCTTTGATCTGATCGTATGTCGGTGGGGGGGTTCGTGTGTCGGTGGTGGGGGGGGGGTTCGTGTGTCAGTGTGTATGTTTGTGTGTGTGTCATTTATGACATGGCCCTGTTTGGGTCTTTCCTCAAGCCATAAACATCAAGACAACAGACACCTCGATTCATCTTGGTGGCGTCTGGTTGTCTAATCCCTCCACCCAGAGAGAGGGGCGGGTTCCCCCCCCCTTTTCCGTACGCGTTCCGACGCACAAAGAAATGGTTAAGATTTTTTTTTTTAAGTTTAACATTTCACATCACAGTTGGTATCTTATCATACACAGTTATGATCCTGCTTGTGATTCATAGTATTTGATTTATTTCCAAGTGAAGATGCTCTTCCGAGCGTATGCATTTTATCACGTTCTGCAGGGAAAGACAAAGGTGGCCGGGAGCACCTCTTTATACTTTTGACTTATATTGCTCAAATACCATTTGGTCCCATGTTCGCCAAGACTCGTGTTTGTAACTGCGTCCTCCCGACACCTCTCGGTTTTACCGAGGTTCGAATTGTTATGATGGAATTATTAAAAAGAAAAATAATTATCATCCTGAGTTTAAGAGGTCCGTTTCTTGATTGTTGGAATCCATATCCCTTGGTTCTGTAAGGTTCTATAATGGAATGTCGTGTAAGGTTAACACGTTGTTATTATTAATATTATTTTGCAATTTTCTTTAAAACTTTCTTTGCCTGGTTGCCGTGTGTGGGGTGGGTGTGTCTCCTCATCAAACCCGGCTGGCTTTTCCAGATGGCCCCTTGTGATAAGGTGCAATTCCTGCTTCTCCGCGCTGTGAGAGAGACAAATGTGGTCGGGGTTGCTTGGAATATTGTTTAAACTCTTTCGCAAGTTTGCCCGTTGTCTCATTCCTTCTCGATAACCTTTGATGTGACTCGGTATTCTTGCTCCAAGCTTTGTTTTAACAGTAAAAGTATTACAGGTGAAAATCATTTGATAGCGAATTAATCATTGGATAATAATTCACTGTTGTGTCTGGTGGCCTGTTCTTAATTGGAGTGAGCGTTAGGATCGCTAATTTTATATTATTCTTGGTTTTGCCTTTTAATTTTTTTGTTGTTTTACTGGAAAATAAGGAAAAGAATATGTATACGATTTACCCTGTTGGCGTCTGGTGTCTGCTCTCTTGGTGTTCTGACCTCGGAGGGACCTTTCCTAAGGGGCCCATCAAACTCTTGTTCATCTGGAGATTTTCGCCGATAGCTGTTACATCCTCGCCTTGAGAGTTTTATTATTTCTTTATTCTTTAATGGTCTGTTTATGACCGACATCTGGTTTTTCGTGTTTCTGGCTTACTGGTTTGATTCATTAAAAAAATATATATATTGTTTGTCACGAAAGAAAGGAAAAAGAAATCTAGGTGTATGCATCCGTAAATATTCTTATGGATATTAATTGTGGAAAAAGGGCCGTATACAACATTGTGTAGGTCTACAATCTTGTCCCTGACATCCTTGGAGAGCTCTTTGGTCTTGGCCATGGTGGAGAGTTTGGAATCTGATTGATTGATTGCTTCTGTGGACAGGTGTCTTTTATACCGGTAACGCGCTGAGATTAGGAGCACTCCGTTTAAGAGTGTGCTCTTAATCTCAGCTCGTTACCTGTATAAAAGGCACCTGGGAGCCAGAAATCTCTGATTGAGAGGGGGTCAAATACTTATTTCCCTCATTAAATTGCAAATCAATTTATAACATTTTTGACATGCGTTTGTCTGGATTTTGTTGTTATTCTGTCTCTCACTGTTAAAATAAACCTACCATTAAAATTATAGACTGATCATTTCTTTGTCAGTGGGCAAACGTACAAATTCAGCAGGGGATCAAATACTTTTTTCCCCACACTGTATATATATATATATTTTGATTATTTAATTGTTTCCCTTCTACGTGACTTTACCGAAAGAACCAAGAATAATAAAAAACGTTGCTTATGCCTCAGAAGTACAAGAAAGTGGCTTTTAATCGCCGCGAACATTGTTTTTGTGACCAGCACAGCGATATTTTTAAATGTACCTATTGTCAACGAGAAAACATTGGTGTGCATTTGCGTCTTTCGTTCACGTAAAGTCCTGTTGACAAAAGCTAAGTTTGTGGGTAACAATAAAAGCCACTTTCTAAACCTTTTAGGCATAGGCAATTTAAAAAAAAAGAACGCTTAGTACCCAGTAACAAAAAAAATTGTGTTAAAGTTTAATTTGTAAGATGAAATTCAACCTGGAAGCTCGGTGCGCCATTGCAAGAAGTTACTAATTTAAACTCTACCGCAAAGTCCAGAGTCCACTGATCAACAGAACGCCACGGTTAATAACCACTTCCACGGGCCAATATGTAACGGTGTTGTTGGGCGAATGTTCACCGTGTCAGGGTGATAGCTGCTACTTACCAATAGGGGGCAATCGACGGTTTGAGACCGTACCCAGAGGACTATGACCCATTGGGGCAAAACAGTCAGCCGGGAAAACGGATCTTGGAACGAAGGGGCACAGCCCCAATCATCCCCCCACAGCCCCCCCAAGTAGGGGGCTGTGGGGGGATGATGTCACCCTTCCAGAACCTGGTGGAAGGTTCGTGAGGGGAGGCGTGGCTAGGGCGGAGCAAGCCACGGAGCAGGATAAAAGGCCGGACCCCGGGGAGGGTTGGGGCAGTGCGTGCCAGCTGAAGACAGAAGAGCCAGTTGAAGACCGAAGACCGGCTAGACATGACCCTGGGACTGCTCCGACCTGCCGTCCTTATCAGGACCCGGTCCGTGTGGCTGGCGGTCGAGACCTGTACCGTGACCAGGGTCAGGTCAGCTAGCCTCCCCTAGGGCCCTCTTAGCCGGAGGACCCAGGGGGACCCTAGCCCAGCGCTAAGGCGAGTTAGCCGAGGGCGTATATCCCCAGCTAGCAGCGGGTGAAGGGGCCCGTTACTCTTTCAAGTTCAAGACTGTATTGCGTTGAGTTACGCCTTGTAATAAATAAGCGTTGCCTCTTGGAAGGCGTCTACGCCGTCTTAAAGAACCCACGACCGATTGATTACATAGCCAATATCCGGTTTAAATGATTCGCAGGAAAGCCGCGGTGTTGGACATCTGCTGATTACACACATCCACTCACCTCACTCATCCATTCACCATCCATTCACTCATCTGCTCACTCACTCACTCGCTTACCCACTCACCCACTCGCTTACCCACCCACTCACCATCCACTCACCCACTCGCTTACCCACCCACTCACCATCCACTCACCCACTCGCTTACCCACCCACTCATCCACTCACCCACTCGCTTACCCACCCACTCACCCACTCACCATCCACTCACCCACTCGCTTACCCACCCACTCACCCGCTCGCTTACCCACCCACTCACCCACTCACCAACCACTCACCCATCCACTCACCCATCCACTCACCACCCACTCACCCACTCGCTTACCCACCCACTCACCCACTCACCAACCACTCACCCACTCGCTTACCCACCCACTCACCCACTCACCATCCACTCATCCACTCGCTTACCCACCCACTCACCCACTCGCTTACCCACCCACTCACCCACTCACCCGCTTACCCACCCCCTGTGCCCTTGCCTGCAGGAACTTGTCACGTACGAGAAACTCCTGGGCCAGGTGGACATCACAGAGGAGGGTGAGAGGGGGGGGCGAGGGAGGGTGAGGGGGGGTAGTGGGGAGGCGGTGAGGGGGGGATAGAGCACAAAACAAAGACGAAGATCCCCCGTGTAGCCTTTACCAGACTGTTGGGGCAAGTGCTGTTCGCTCACACGCGCGCACAAAGGCGGCAAACCGTGGAAATTCCACATTCCTATGGCCGTCGAACCGAGCGAGCGAGTTTGCGATGTCCGTGCAGACCTCCGTCGTGATGGGTTTGGAGGGAAACCGCTCTTCCACTGCCTGGTAGCCGAGGTGCAGCATCAGCATCAGCAAGGTAATCACAAGAATTAACGAAACAAACTTCACCTGCACCTCGCACACGTCATTGTCTGAACGTCAGTGTTGACACTCGCAGCATGACATCAATGTCTGACCGTCAGTGTTGACACATCATGACATCACTGTCCGACCGTCAGTGTTGACACAGCGTGACGTGTTGTCCGACCCCGCAGGGGCCATGCTGATTGGCTACGCGCTGTTCTACGACACCTACTGCACCTGGGTGGGACGCTCGGCATACCTGGAGGGCCTCTACGTCACCACAGAGTTCAGAGGTCAGCGGTGGGGGTGGGGCCGTGGGCACGGGGGGTGGTGGTGGTGGGCACGTGGGGTGGTGGTGGTGGTGGGCACGGGGGGTGGTGGTGGTGGTGGGCACGGGGGGTGGTGGTGGTGGTGGTGGGCACGTGGGGTGGTGGTGGTGGTGGGCACGGGGGTGGTGGTGGTGGTGGTGGGCACGTGGGGTGGTGGTGGTGGGCACGTGGGGTGGTGGTTGTGGGCACGGGGGTGGTTGTGGTGGTGGTGGTGGGCACGTGGGGTGGTGGTTGTGGGTACGTTCTATGCACGTGACCAACCCCTGCAGTCTGGCCAAGGCTACATGGGGGATCTTTGTCTTTGCTCGCAGGAAGAGGAGTTGGCAAGGATCTCCTGCGGAAGGTTGCGGAGGTAATGGCCTCGGCAGAGACGCGGGAGAGTTGGCACGGGAGGACGGCAGAGCATGAGCCGGTCACCTCAGCACTGCACCTAGCCTGGCACAGCACTCAACCCACGTCACCTGGGGTCAGTCCCGTGACCTCCTGCACCTAGCCTGGCACAGCAGTAAACTCACGTCAAGCACCTAGCCTGGCACAGCACTCAACCCACGTCACCTGGGGTCAGTCCCGTGACCTCGTGCACCTAGCCTGGCACAGCACTCAACACGCGTCACCTGCTGGGTCAGTCCCGTGACCTGCACCTAGCCTGGCACCTTTGCTCCCCCCCCCCCCCCCCGTGCCCAGGTTTGCCGGCTGAACGGCTGCGTGCGTCTCACTTTGTCTGTGCTGGACTGGAACGCCCCGGCCATGGACTTCTACCGGGCACGGGGCGCCAGCGACCTCACAGCCGCCGAGGGCTGGCACCTCGTCCGCTTCCAGGGGGCCGCCCTCGCCTCGCTGGCCGTGGTGGGGGGGGGCACGGCCGTGGTGGGGGGGGGCACGGCCGTGGTGGGGGGGGGCACGGCCGTGCTGGGGGGCGGCCTGACCAGCCCCGCGCCGGCCACTCCTTCCTCCTAAGGGCACCTCGCCAGCAAACCCGCGCGACATTCACCACGCTACAGCCACACCACGCTACGGCCTCACCACGCTACGGCCTCACCACGCTACAGCCTCACCACGCTACAGCCTCACCACGCTACGGCCTCACCACGCTACAGCCTCACCACGCTACAGCCACACCACGCTACGGCCTCACCACGCTACGGCCACACCACGCTACGGCCACACCACGCTACGGCCACACCACGCCCCCGGCCACACCACGCCAAAAGACAAAGATCCCCCGTGTAGCCTGTAAGAGACTGGGGGGCAAGTGCCGTTAGTAGCGAGTAGCAGCGCCACCTGTGGCACTCGACGGGGTGGGTGGCCAGCACCGCGCCCGGCCGCCTTTGTCTCCCCCAGTGACGATGTTGACACAGCGCACCAGGCGCACAGTTGAGGCCGAGTTGACCTGGGGGACACCCACCAGGACCAGTTCAGATAACCGTCACTGGTGTTGGTGGCCGTGGGCGGGAATCGAACTCGGGTCTGCCCGGTTTGTAGCGTGGTGCAGTGCCAACCGCTGCACCACCGCGCGGAGAGCCATAGGGCTGGATGCGGAAATTCCACATTCTTTGGGCGGTGGCACGTCTATCCTCACCCCTTAGTCCACGATTTGCGCTTGCAGTTACTCAGCTCGGCTACTCAGCCACCCAACTACACAGCCACCCAACGACCGTGTCACCCAGCCGCCCAAATACCCAGCCACTCACCTACACAGCCAGTCAACTACCCAGTTATCAAACTATCCAGCCACCCAGTTGCCCAGCTACCAAACTCTACAGCCACCCACATACACAACCACCCAGCTGCCCAGCTACAATATACACAGCCACCCAGCTATCCAGCTGTAATGAACCGTCTTGCTCATCGGGAGTATTCGTTCACTCCAGCACAGTTGACAGGGCGCCTGTCCAACGTCTCCAAGATACAGCCAGGCACACCGTGTCCACGTCACCCCACCGGGGCTGGATATCGTCGTCACCATCACCGTCGTCACCGTCATTACGGTCGGCGTCACCGTCCGCGTCACACGCCGCGTCACATGCCGCGTCACCGTCCGCGTCATCCACCGCGTCATCCACCACGTCATCCACCGCGTCAACGTCCGCGTCACCAACCGCTGTGGAGTCGCCCATCGCCTCCGATCCGGCAGCAGCGACACGCCGAGGGCGAGCGAGACTCCCCGGTCTCTGAACCCGCCTCTTATAGAGGAGTCTAAGGGGCCTACGGCAGCTTCGCACCTGTTACTAATTAAAAGCCCAACCCTACCTAGTAATGATGATTGGCATCGGAACATTCCGAACCAGTTTGTCCTCACTTCCCCCTCCCCTCAAGAGCTTCCCCTGCTCCCTCAATTCTGGGGCGTTACACGGCCACCCAACCATCCTATCACCCAGTAACCCAACTATACAGCCACTCAACTACACAGCCACCAAACTATCCAACCACCCAAATCCCTAGCCACCCAACTACGCTGTCACCCAGTAACCCAACTATCCAGCCACTCGACTACAAAGCCACCAAACTATCCAGCCACCCAAATGCCTAGCCACCCAACTACGTTGTCACCCAGTAACCCAACTATCCAGCCACTCGACTACAAAGCCACCAAACTATCCAACCACCCAAATGCCTAGCCACCCAACCATCCTGTCACCCAGTAACCCAACTATACAGCCACTCAACTACACAACCACCAAACTGTCCAACCACCCAAATGCCTAGCCACCCAACTATGCTGTCACCCAGTAACCCAACTATACAGCCACTCACCTACAAAGCCACCAAACTGTCCAACCACCCAAATGCCTAGCCACCCAACTACGCTGTCACCCAGTTACCCAACTATACAGCCACTCAACTACAAAGCCACCAAACTGTCCAACCACCCAAATGCCTAGCCACCCAACTACGTTGTCACCCAGTAACCCAACTATCCAGCCACTCAACTACAAAGCCACCAGACTATCCAACCACCCAAATGCCTAGCCACCCAACCATCCTGTCACCCAGTAACCCAACTATACAGCCACTCAACTACACAGCCACCAAACTATCCAGACACCCAAATGCCTAGCCACCCAACCATCCTGTCACTCAGTAACCCAACTATACAGCCACTCAACTACAAAGCCACCAAACTGTCCAACCACCCAAATGCCTAGCCACCCAACTATGTTGTCACCCAGTAACCCAACTATACAGCCACTCAACTACACAACCACCAAACTGTCCAACCACCCAAATGCCTAGCCACCCAACCATCCTGTCACCCAGTAACCCAACTATACAGCCACTCAACTACAAAGTCACCAAACTATCCAACCACCCAAATGCCTAGCCACCCAACCATCCTGTCACCCAGTAACCCAACTATACAGCCACTCAACTACACAACCACCAAACTGTCCAACCACCCAAATGCCTAGCCACCCAACTATGCTGTCACCCAGTAACCCAACTATACAGCCACTCACCTACAAAGCCACCAAACTGTCCAACCACCCAAATGCCTAGCCACCCAACTACGCTGTCACCCAGTTACCCAACTATACAGCCACTCAACTACAAAGCCACCAAACTGTCCAACCACCCAAATGCCTAGCCACCCAACTACGTTGTCACCCAGTAACCCAACTATCCAGCCACTCAACTACAAAGCCACCAGACTATCCAACCACCCAAATGCCTAGCCACCCAACCATCCTGTCACCCAGTAACCCAACTATACAGCCACTCAACTACACAGCCACCAAACTATCCAGACACCCAAATGCCTAGCCACCCAACCATCCTGTCACTCAGTAACCCAACTATACAGCCACTCAACTACAAAGCCACCAAACTGTCCAACCACCCAAATGCCTAGCCACCCAACTATGTTGTCACCCAGTAACCCAACTATACAGCCACTCAACTACACAACCACCAAACTGTCCAACCACCCAAATGCCTAGCCACCCAACCATCCTGTCACCCAGTAACCCAACTATACAGCCACTCAACTACAAAGTCACCAAACTATCCAACCACCCAAATGCCTAGCCACCCAACCATCCTGTCACCCAGTAATCCAACTATCCAGCCATCCAGCTACACAGCCACCCAACTACCCTGTCACTCAGTTACCCGTTCCGTCCAACTCGACCGCTTTCGACGTCACGAACGAAGCCATTTCTCCGAAGGAATCCACCTCGGTGGGGGGGGGGGGGGTGGTAGTTGCAATAAACAAATAATGATTGCTGAAAATTTGAAGCATTGCTTTATTATTATCATCATGATCATCATTCCGCGCACCACCACCGGTTGTAACAGCCAAGAACGTTTGAATAAAAGCGTGCTAACTCCATGGCTGTCAACCCATCACGGTTTACTCCGTATTCTAGCGCAGGGAGATGGAGTGTTCAGGTACGTACAGCAACAAAAATAACGCTGATAATAATAGTTGTCTATTTATTTGTGTTTCTCCCTTGCGATGGTGGGACTTTGTAGGATGAACGTTGAGATTTATAAGGGACAAGGGGTGACCGATAAGGCCTGAGTTGGTCTGCGATAAGGTAGGGCACTGATCAGGGGTTGACAGGTATGGTATAGTAGTGTAGTGTGTAGTAGTGTAGTGTATAGTGTAGTGTATAGTAGTGTAGTGTGTAGTAGTGTATAGTAGTGTAGTGTATAGTAGTGTAGTGTATAGTAGTGCAGTGTATAGTAGCCTATAGTGTAGTGTATAGTAGTGTATAGTAGTGAAGTGTGTAGTGTATAGTAGTGTAGTGTATAGTAGTGTAGTGTATAGTGTAGTGTAGAGTTGCGTGGTGTATAGTAGTATATAGTAAAGTAGTGTATAGTGTAGTGTATGGTAGTTGCAGTGTATAGTAGTTAGTTTATAGTATTGTAGTGTATAGTAGTGTAGTGCATAGTTGTGTAGTGTATAGTAGTGTAGTGTATAGTAGTGTAGTGTATAGTAGTGTAGTGTATAGTGTAGTGTAGAGTTGCGTGGTGTATAGTAGTATATAGTAAAGTAGTGTATAGTGTAGTGTATGGTAGTTGCAGTGTATAGTAGTTAGTTTATAGTATTGTAGTGTATAGTAGTGTAGTGCATAGTTGTGTAGTGTATAGTAGTGTAGTGTATAGTAGTGTAGTGTATAGTAGTGTAGTGTATAGTGTAGTGTAGAGTTGCGTGGTGTATAGTAGTATATAGTAAAGTAGTGTAAAGTGTAGTGTATGGTAGTTGCAGTGTATAGTAGTTAGTTTATAGTATTGTAGTGTATAGTAGTGTAGTGCATAGTTGTGTAGTGTATAGTAGTGTAGTGTATAGTAGTGTAGTGTATAGTGTAGTGTATAGTAGTGTAGTGTATAGTGTATAGTTGCGTGGTGTATAGTAGTATATAATAGAGTAGTGTATAGTGCAGTGTATAGTAGTTGCAGTGTATAGTAGTTAGTTTATAGTATTGTAGTGTATAGTATAGTAGTGTATAGTAGTGTAGTGTATAGTAGTGTAGTGTATTGTAGAGTATAGTAGTGTAGTGTGTTGTAGTGTCTTTATCTATTACTATCCATTGTTTAAATATCACACGTAAAATTCCGATGTAAAGCTTTCGTGACTGCAGGGATTCATATTCTTAAAATAATAAAATTTATTTTGTTGTTTTATTTTTATTATTTTATTACTTCCCTTCTACGTGGTGACTTTTCCGAAAGAACCAAGAATATTATATATTTTTTTTCCCTCTACTCACTTCACGACCAAATCGCTTACCAATCGGTTTCGTGGAACCAAATCGCTTAACAACCAGTTTCGTGGAACCAAATCGCTTACCAATCGGTTTCGTGGAACCAAATCGCTTAACGACTAGTTTCGTGGAACCAAATAGCGTTGTTAAGAGGAGGAGGAGGCGCCCCTTATTTTTGACCCCATCCTATAAATTTGCACGCGATGATGCTGACGCTGATGGCAATCCGCCACTTCGCTGAGCGATCATTTGCGGTGGCCAGCTTCGCTTCCGAACAAATCTAGCTGCTGTGTGGCGTCTTACAACCTGGTAAAATACCCTCCCCCCCCCCAAAAAAAAAATTGTTTCACAGTTCAGTTTGCAATCATCCGGAATCGGAAACCCCCCTCTCCAACTCCGCACCGATTTCGGAAGCCAAGCCACGTTGGGAGGAGTGGGGGGGGGGCAGGATTCAAAGCCCTGTTCCCGGGCCCCCCTCCCCCCTGTGGCACTGAGCCCTGGGCAACAGCAGAGGGCGGTGCGGCGACACGCAACGCATTGCCTCGCACGGCTGTCTGTGGGGCGGCCTGCCAGGCGGTGATTGGTCCGTGGTGCTGAGTGGTGATTGGTCGGGCGCGCAGGCGGTGGTGGGGCTCGATGGCGATTGGTCCGTGGTGCTGGGTGGTTAATTTGGTCGGGCGGGCAGGCGGTGGTGGGGCTCGATGGCGATTGGTCCGTGGTGCTGGGTGGTTAATTGGTGCTGGGTGGTTAATCGGTCCATGGTCGGGCTGGCAGTGGGTGATGGGGCCGGATGGTGATTGGTCGGTGGTGCTGGCAGGCGGTTGTAAGGCTGGATGGCGATTGGTCGGTGGTGCTAGACAGTGATTGGTCGGGCTGCCAGGTGGTGGGACTGGCTGGTGATCGGTCAGTGGAGCTGGATGGTGATTGGTTGAGCTGGCCGGACGGTGGGACTGGCTGCTGATCGGTCAGTGGAGCTGGATGGTGATTGGTTGAGCTGGCCGGACGGTGGGACTGGCTGGTGATAGGTCAGTGGAGCTGGATGGTGATTGGTCGCTGGACGTGCTGCAAGGCGGTGCAGCTGCCTCGTGATTGGTCGGGCCGGCTGGAGGTAGAGCCGGTAGAGAGGTTGCCCTGAAGCTGTGCTGCCATCGCACCGTGGTAGTGGTGGCGGTGGTGGTGGAGGTGGTGGCGGTGGTGGTGGAGGAGGAGGTGGTGGCGGTGGTGGCGGTGGTGGTGGCGGTGGAGGTAGTGGCGGTGGTGGCGGTGGTGGAGGTGGTGACAGTGGTGGTGGAGGAGGAAGTGTTGGCGGTGGTGGCGGTGGAGGAGGTGGTGGCGGCGGCGGTGGTGGCGGTGGTGGAGGAGGTGGTGGCGGTGGTGGAGGTAGTGGCGGTGGTGGCGGTGGTGGAGGTGGTGGCGGTGGTGGCAGTGGTGGCGGTGGAGGAGGTGGTGGAGGTGGTGGCGGTGGTGGCAGTGGTGGCGGTGGAGGAGGTGGTGGTGGTGGTGGCGGCGGTGGCGGCGGTGGCGGCGGTGGTGGCCACCACTAGACGTATCCCCGGCGCACGTACTTCATCTGGCTCTCGGAGTCGGCCCAGCGCACCGGCTGATTGTTGCTCCCGTAGGGCGACATCCCCACGTCCTCCTCGATGTCCGGCATTTGGGAGGCCGAGAAACTGAAGTGGCGGCCCCGGCTGCGCACGGACGCACACAGCGCGCAGGGAGCCCCGTGTAGCCACCCAGTTACCCAGTTACCTAACTACCCAGTCACCTAACTACCCAGTTACCCAGTTACCTATCTACCCAGTTACCCAGTCACCTAACTACCCAGTTACCCAGCCACCCAATTACCCAGTTACCCAGTCACCTAACTACCCAGTTACCCAGTTACCTAACTACCCAGTTACCCAGTCACCTAACTACCCAGTTACCCAGTTACCTAACTACCCAGTTACCCAGTCACCTAACTACCCAGCTACCCAGTTACCTAACTACCCAGTTACCCAGTTACCCAGTCACCTAACTACCCAGTTACCCAGTCACCTAACTACCCAGTTACCCAGTTACCTAACTACCCAGTTACCCAGCCACCCAATTACCCAGTTACCCAGTCACCTAACTACCAAGTTACCCAGTTACCAAACTACCCAGTTACCCAGTCACCTAACTACCCAGTTACCCAGTTACCCAGTTACCTAACTACCCAGTTACCCAGCCACCCAATTAACCCAGTTACCCAGTTACCCAGTTACCTAACTACCCAGTTACTCAGTTACCCAGTTACCTAACTACCCAGTTACCCAGACACCCAATTACTCAGTTACTCAGACACCCAATTACCGAGTTACCCAGTTATCTAACTACCCAGTTACCCAGACACCCAATTAATCAGTTACCCAGCCACCCAATTACCCAGTTACCTAACTACCCAGTTAAATCCAGCCACGCAGCCACCCAACTACCCAGCAACCAAACCACCCAGCCACTCATGGGCAGTGTTGAGTCTATGATGCAGTGTTGAGTCTATGGGCAGTGCTGAGTCTATGGGCAGTGTTGAGTCTATGGGCAGTGTTGATTCTATGGGCAGTGTTGAGTCTATGGGCAGTGTTGAGTCTATGGGCAGTGTTGAGTCTATGAGCAGTGTTGATTCTATGGGCAGTGCTGAGTCTATGGGCAGTGTTGAGTCTATGGGCAGTGTTGATTCTATGGGCAGTGTTGAGTCTATGGGCAGTGTTGATTCTGTGGGCAGTGTTGAGTCTATGGTGCAGTGTTGAGTCTATGGGCAGTGTTGAGTCTATGAGCAGTGTTGATTCTATGGGCAGTGCTGAGTCTATGGGCAGTGTTGAGTCGATGGGCAGTGTTGATTCTATCGGCAGTGTTGAGTCTATGGTGCAGTGTTGAGTCTATGGGCAGTGTTGAGTCTATGGGCAGTGCTGAGTCTATGGGCAGTGTTGAGTCTATGGGCAGTGTTGAGTCTATGGGCAGTGTTGAGTCTATAGGCAGTGTTGAGTCTATGGGCAGTGTTGATTCTATGGTGCAGTGTTGAGTCTATGGGCAGTGTTGAGTCTATGGTGCAGTGTTGAGTCTATGGGCAGTGCTGAGTCTTTGGGCAGTGTTGAGTCTATGGTTCAGTGTTGCTTCTATGGGCATTGTTGAGTCTATGGGCCGTGTTGATTCTATGGTGCAGTACTGAGTCTATGGGCAGTGTTGAGTCTATGGTGCAGTGTTGAGTCTATGGGCAGTGTTGAGTCTATGGGCAGTGTTGATTCTATGAGCAGTGTTGAGTCTATGGGCAGTGATGATTCTATGGGCAGTGCTGAGTCTATGGGCAGTGTTAAGTCTATGGGCAGTGTTGATTCTATGGGCAGTGTTGAGTCTATGGGCAGTGTTGATTCTATGGGCAGTGTTGAGTCTATGGGCCGTGTTGATTCTATGGTGCAGTAGTGAGTCTATGGGCAGTGTTGAGTCTATGGGCAGTGTTGATTCTATGAGCAGTGTTGAGTCTATGGGCAGTGATGATTCTATGGGCAGTGCTGAGTCTATGGGCAGTGTTAAGTCTATGGGCAGTGTTGATTCTATGGGCAGTGTTGAGTCTATGGGCAGTGTTGATTCTATGGGCAGTGTTGATTCTATGGGCAGTGTTGAGTCTATAGTGCAGTGTTGAGTCTATGGGCAGTGTTGAGTCTATGGGTGGTGCTGAATCTATGGGCAGTGTTGAGTCCATGGGCAGTGTTGAGTCTATGGGCAGTGCTGAGTCTATAGGCAGTGTTGAGCCTATAGGCAGTGTTGATTCTATGGTGCAGTGTTGAGCCTATGGGCAGTGTTGAGTCTATGGTGCAGTGTTGAGTCTATGGGCAGTGCTGAGTCTTTGGGCAGTGTTGAGTCTATGGTGCAGTGTTGAGTATATGGGCAGTGTTGAGTCTATGGGCAGTGTTGATTCTATGAGCAGTGTTGAGTCTATGGGCAGTGATGATTCTATGGGCAGTGCTGAGTCTATGGGCAGTGTTAAGTCTATGGGCAGTGTTGATTCTATGGGCAGTGTTGAGTCTATGGGCAGTGTTGATTCTATGGGCAGTGTTGAGTCTATGGGCCGTGTTGATTCTATGGTGCAGTAGTGAGTCTATGGGCAGTGTTGAGTCTATGGGCAGTGTTGATTCTATGAGCAGTGTTGAGTCTATGGGCAGTGATGATTCTATGGGCAGTGCTGAGTCTATGGGCAGTGTTAAGTCTATGGGCAGTGTTGATTCTATGGGCAGTGTTGAGTCTATGGGCAGTGTTGATTCTATGGGCAGTGTTGATTCTATGGGCAGTGTTGAGTCTATAGTGCAGTATTGAGTCTATGGGCAGTGTTGAGTCTATGGGTGGTGCTGAATCTATGGGCAGTGTTGAGTCCATGGGCAGTGTTGAGTCTATGGGCAGTGCTGAGTCTATAGGCAGTGTTGAGCCTATAGGCAGTGTTGATTCTATGGTGTAGTGTTGAGCCTATGGGCAGTGTTGAGTCTATGGTGCAGTGTTGAGTCTATGGGCAGTGCTGAGTCTATGGGCATTGTTGAGTCTATGGGCAGTGATTATTCTATGGGCAGTGCTGAGTCTATGGTGCAGTGTTGAGTCTATGGTGCAGTACTGAGTCTATGGGCAGTGTGGAGTCTATGGTGCAGTGTTGAATCTATGGGCAGTGTTGAGTCTATGGGCAGTGTTGATTATATGGGCAGTGTTGAGTCTATGGGCAGTGTTGAGTCTATGGTGCAGTGTTGAGTCTATGGTGCAGTGTTGCTTCTATGGGCTTTGTTGAGTCTATGGGCAGTGATGATTCTATGGGCAGTGCTGAATCTATGGTGCAGTGTTGAGTCTACGGTGCAGTGTTGAGTCGATGGGCAGTGTTGAGTCTATGGGCAGTGTTGAGTCTATGGGCAGTGTTGATTCTATGGTGCAGTGTTGAGTCTATGGGCAGTGTTGAGTCTATGGTGCAGTGTTGAGTCTATGGTGCAGTGTTGCTTCTATGGGCTTTGTTGAGTCTATGGGCAGTGATGATTCTATGGGCAGTGCTGAGTCTATGGTGCAGTGTTGAGTCTATGGTGCAGTACTGAGTCTATGGGCAGTGTTGAGTCTATGGTGCAGTGTTGAATCTATGGGCAGTGTTGAGTCTATGGTGCAGTGTTGAATCTATGGGCAGTGTTGAGTCTATGGGCAGTGATGTGTCAATGGGCAGTGTTGAGTCTACGGTGCAGTGTTGAGTCGATGGGCAGTGTTGAGTCTATGGGCAGTGTTGAGTCTATGGGCAGTGTTGAGTCTATAGGCAGTGTTGAGTCTATGGGCAGTGTTGATTCTATGGTGCAGTGTTGAGTCTATGGGCAGTGCTGGGTCTTTGGGCAGTGTTGAGTCTATGGTGCAGTGTTGCTTCTATGGGCATTGTTGAGTCTATGGGCAGTGATGATTCTATGGGCAGTGCTGAGTCTATGGTGCAGTGTTGAGTCCATGGTGCAGTACTGAGTCTATGGGCAGTGTTGAGTCTATGGTGCAGTGTTGAATCTATGGGCAGTGTTGAGTCTAAGGTGCAGTGTTGAGTCTATGGGCAGTGTTGAGTCTATGGCATTGATGTGTCAATGGGCAGTGTTGAGTCTATGGTGCAGTGTTGAATCGATGGGCAGTGTTGAGTCTATGGGCAGTGTTGAGTCTATGGGCAGTGTTGAGTCTATAGGCAGTGTTGAGTCTATGGGCAGTGTTGATTCTATGGTGCAGTGTTGAGTCTATGGGCAGTGCTGAGTCTTTGGGCAGTGTTGAGTCTATGGTGCAGTGTTGCTTCTATGGGCATTGTTGAGTCTATGGTGCAGTACTGAGTCTATGGGCAGTGTTGAGTCTATGGTGCAGTGTTGAATCTATGGGCAGTGTTGAGTCTATGGGCAGTGTTGAGTCTATGGGCAGTGATGTGTCAATGGGCAGTGTTGAGTCTACGGTGCAGTGTTGAGTCGATGGGCAGTGTTGAGTCTATGGGCAGTGTTGAGTCTATGGGCAGTGTTGAGTCTATAGGCAGTGTTGAGTCTATGGGCAGTGTTGATTCTATGGTGCAGTGTTGAGTCTATGGGCAGTGCTGAGTCTTTGGGCAGTGTTGAGTCTATGGTGCAGTGTTGCTTCTATGGGCATTGTTGAGTCTATGGGCAGTGATGATTCTATGGGCAGTGCTGAGTCTATGGTGCAGTGTTGAGTCCATGGTGCAGTACTGAGTCTATGGGCAGTGTTGAGTCTATGGTGCAGTGTTGAATCTATGGGCAGTGTTGAGTCTATGGTGCAGTGTTGAGTCTATGGGCAGTGTTGAGTCTATGGCAGTGATGTGTCAATGGGCAGTGTTGAGTCTATGGTGCAGTGTTGAGTCGATGGGCAGTGTTGAGTCTATGGGCAGTGTTGAGTCTATGGGCAGTGTTGAGTCTATAGGCAGTGTTGAGTCTATGGGCAGTGTTGATTCTATGGTGCAGTGTTGAGTCTATGGGCAGTGCTGAGTCTTTGGGCAGTGTTGAGTCTATGGTGCAGTGTTGCTTCTATGGGCATTGTTGAGTCTATGGGCAGTGATTATTCTATGGACAGTGCTGAGTCTATGTGCAGTGTTGAGTCTATGGTGCAGTACTGAGTCTATGGGCAGTGTTGAGTCTATGGTGCAGTGTTGCTTCTATGGGCATTGTTGAGTCTATGGGCAGTGATTATTCTATGGACAGTGCTGAGTCTATGTGCAGTGTTGAGTCTATGGTGCAGTACTGAGTCTATGGGCAGTGTTGAGTCTATGGTGCAGTGTTGAATCTATGGGCAGTGTTGAGTCTATGGGCAGTGTTGATTATATGGGCAGTGTTGAGTCTATGGGCACTGTTGAGTCTATGGTGCAGTGTTGAGTCTATGGTGCAGTGTTGCTTCTATGGGCTTTGTTGAGTCTATGGGCAGTGATGATTCTATGGGCAGTGCTGAGTCTATGGTGCAGTGTTGAGTCTATGGTGCAGTACTGAGTCTATGGGCAGTGTTGAGTCTATGGTGCAGTGTTGAATCTATGGGCAGTGTTGAGTCTATGGTGCAGTGTTGAGTCTATGGGCAGTGTTGAGTCTATGGGCAGTGATGTGTCAATGGGCAGTGTTGAGTCTACGGTGCAGTGTTGAGTCGATGGGCAGTGTTGAGTCTATGGGCAGTGTTGAGTCTATGGGCAGTGTTGAGTCTATAGGCAGTGTTGAGTCTATGGGCAGTGTTGATTCTATGGTGCAGTGTTGAGTCTATGGGCAGTGTTGAGTCTATGGTGCAGTGTTGAGTCTATGGTGCAGTGTTGCTTCTATGGGCTTTGTTGAGTCTATGGGCAGTGATGATTCTATGGGCAGTGCTGAGTCTATGGTGCAGTGTTGAGTCTATGGTGCAGTACTGAGTCTATGGGCAGTGTTGAGTCTATGGTGCAGTGTTGAATCTATGGGCAGTGTTGAGTCTATGGTGCAGTGTTGAATCTATGGGCAGTGTTGAGTCTATGGGCAGTGATGTGTCAATGGGCAGTGTTGAGTCTACGGTGCAGTGTTGAGTCGATGGGCAGTGTTGAGTCTATGGGCAGTGTTGAGTCTATGGGCAGTGTTGAGTCTATAGGCAGTGTTGAGTCTATGGGCAGTGTTGATTCTATGGTGCAGTGTTGAGTCTATGGGCAGTGCTGAGTCTTTGGGCAGTGTTGAGTCTATGGTGCAGTGTTGCTTCTATGGGCATTGTTGAGTCTATGGGCAGTGATGATTCTATGGGCAGTGCTGAGTCTATGGTGCAGTGTTGAGTCCATGGTGCAGTACTGAGTCTATGGGCAGTGTTGAGTCTATGGTGCAGTGTTGAATCTATGGGCAGTGTTGAGTCTATGGTGCAGTGTTGAGTCTATGGGCAGTGTTGAGTCTATGGCATTGATGTGTCAATGGGCAGTGTTGAGTCTATGGTGCAGTGTTGAGTCGATGGGCAGTGTTGAGTCTATGGGCAGTGTTGAGTCTATGGGCAGTGTTGAGTCTATAGGCAGTGTTGAGTCTATGGGCAGTGTTGATTCTATGGTGCAGTGTTGAGTCTATGGGCAGTGCTGAGTCTTTGGGCAGTGTTGAGTCTATGGTGCAGTGTTGCTTCTATGGGCATTGTTGAGTCTATGGTGCAGTACTGAGTCTATGGGCAGTGTTGAGTCTATGGTGCAGTGTTGAATCTATGGGCAGTGTTGAGTCTATGGGCAGTGTTGAGTCTATGGGCAGTGTTGTGTCAATGGGCAGTGTTGAGTCTGTGGTGCAGTGTTGAGTCTATGGGCAATGTTGAGTCTATGGTGTAGTTTTGATTCTATGGGCAGTGTTGAGTCTATAGGCAGTGTTGAGTCTATGGGCAGTGTTGATTCTATGGTGCAGTGTTGAGTCTATGGGCAGTGTTGAGTCTATGGTGCAGTGTTGAGTCTATGGGCAGTGATGATTCTATCGGCAGTGCTGAGTCTATGGTGCAGTGTTGAGTCTATGGTGCAGTGTTGCTTCTATGGGCATTGTTGAGTCTATGGTGCAGTGATGATTCTATCGGCAGTGCTGAGTCTATGGTGCAGTGTTGAGTCTATGGTTCAGTGTTGAATCTATGGGCAGTGTTGATTCAATTGGCAGTGATGAGTCTATGATGCAGTGTTGAATCTATGGGCAATGTTGAGTCTATGGTGTAGTATTGATTCTATGGGCAGTGCTGAGTGTAAGAATAGACTTTACCCTTGCTGGCAATCAAACAGGAGGTGTTAAGCTGTTCAAACATCAAATAGATACGCCTATTGCAAGGCATCACGTCTGTGTTCACCACACATACTTGTGGCAAACCATGCAAACAAACATCCTCTTATAATAATAATAATCGTGTATGCAATTGCCTTCTCGCTCATCATCATCATTATCATCACTGTGGCTAGAGATGTTAACTGCCTCGCCTGGTGTGCAGGAAGTCGTGTGTACAATCCCGACCCTTACGCCTGCTGCTGTATATTTGGAGTCTGTGTCTCTCTCTCATCATCATCACGGTGGCTAGGAGATGTTGACTACCTCGCCTGGTATACAGGAGGTCGTCGGTTTGATCCCGACCCTGACGCCTGCTGCTGTAGATTTGGAGTCTGCGTCTCTCTCTCTCTCATCATCATCACGGTGGCTAGGAGATGTTGACTACCTCGCCTGGTATACAGGAAGGTCGTGGGTTCGATCCTGACCCCTGACGCCTGCTGCTGTATATTTGGAGTCTGCGTCTCTCTCTCTCATCATCATCACGGTGACTAGGAGATGTTGACTACCTCCCCTGGTATACAGGAGGTCGTGGGTTTGATCCCGACCCTGACCCCTGCTGTATATTTGGAGTCTGCGTGTCTCTCTCTCTCATCATCATCACGGTGACTAGGAGATGTTGACTACCTCGCCTGGTCTACAGGAGGTCGTGGGTACAATCTCGACCCTGACGCCTGCTGCTGCTGTAGATTTGGAGTCTGCGTCTCTCTCTCTCCGTGGTCGTGTGGATTTTTAAATTTCGACGCGATGATGATGATGATGATAATAATAATAAGCCCACTTCGTTGAGCGGCACATCTGTGGCCAGATCGTCTCAGAAGCGACCGTGGCCATCACAAATGACAGCTCAAGGAAGTTGGCAGCTCATCATCGTCATCATCATCGTCATCATCGTCGTCATCATCATCGTCATCATTATCATCGTCCTCATCATCGTCATCATCGTCATCACCATCATCATTGTCGTCGTCGTCATCGTCGTCGTCATCATCGTCATCATCGTCGTCATCATCATCGTCATCATCATCGTCATCATCATCATCATCGTCGTCATCATCGTCATCATCGTCGTCGTCATCATCGTCATCATCGTCGTCATCATCATCATCGTCATCATCATCATCGCCGTCGTCGTCATCATCATCATCATCGTCGTCATCATCATTGTCATCATCATCATCGTCGTCATCATCGTCATCATCATCGTCATCATCATCGTCATCGTTGTCGTCATCATCGTCATCATCATCGTCATCATCGTCGTCATCATCGTCATCATCATCATCATCGTCATCATCATCGTCATCATCATCATCGTCGTCGTCATCATCGTCGTCATCGTTGTCGTCATCATCGTCGTCATCGTCGTCGTCGCCGAGCGGAAATTTACAGCAGCCAGATCCTGTAAACGTGTGCGGTGATGTCGATTCTAAAACGTGGAGAGGGAAAACAGCGGTGTACCCGGAGAGAGAAATCCACGCCACAACGGGGAGAGAGAGACACAGACTCCAAATATACAGCAGCAGCAGGCGTCATCAGGGTCGGGATCGAACCCACGACCTCCTGCATACCAGTTGAGGTAGTCAACATCTCCTAGCCAACGTGATGATGATGATGAGAGAGACACGCAGACTCGAAATATAGAGCAGCAGCAGGCGTCATCAGGGTCGGGATCGAACCCACGACCTCCTGTATACCAGGCGAGGTAGTCAACATCTCCTAGCCAACGTGATGATGATGATGATGATAAGAGAGACGCAGACTCCAAATTAACAGCAGCAGCAGGCGTCATCAGGGTCGGGATCGAACCCACGACCTCCTGTATACCAGGCGAGGTAGTCAACATCTCCTAGCCAACGTAATGATGATGATGATGATAAGAGAGACGCAGACTCCAAATTAACAGCAGCAGCAGCAGGCGTCATCAGGGTCGGGATCGAACCCACGACCTCCTGTATACCAGGCGAGGTAGTCAACATCTAACCACCCTGATGATGATGATGAGAGAGAAGCAGACTCCAAATATACAGCAGCAGACATTGTCAGGGGTCGGGATCTGGCTGTCGCCTGATGAAGCTGGTTGTAATTACTGGCGAAACGTCGTCCTCAGATTGTAAATGTTGTGACTTGGCCCTCCAAAACACAACCGGTTGTGGTGCTGTACTGGTGTGGTGACGTAAATGAAGTCATTGTGGGGGTTAACCACAGCTACTGCCACAAGAGTGGGGCTGTGTGTCTTGAGCCTCCCTCTGGCACCAGAGTGGGTAGGGCATGAGGGCACGTGACAGTCTGGGTGAACTCGAGAGGGCACGTGACCGGGACAGGGCTCAAAGGGGGAGGGGGGGCTTGAGGGACACGTGATGAGTGGCCGAGAACCTTCTGGTGAGATCCAGAAGAGGGCGTTGACGAGGGCGGAGCGAGGCCACTACACTACTACACTACACTATACACTACACTGTACACTACACTATACACTACACTACACACTAGTGCTGTACTAGTATACTACACTATACACTACACTATACACTAGTGCTGTACTAGTATACTAAACTATACACTACACTATACACTACACTATACACTACACTATACACTGCACTATACACTAGTGCTGTACTAGTATACTACACTATACACTACACTATACACGACACTATACACTATACTATACTATACACTACACTATACACTACACTACACACTAGTGCTGTACTAGTTTACTACACTATACACTACACCACTACACTATACACGACACTATACACTATATACTACACTATACACTACACTATTCACTACACTATACACTATACTATACACTACACTATACACTGCGCTACTACACTATATACTACACTATACACTACACTATACACTACACTACACACTAGTGCTGTACTAGTCTACTACACTATACACTACACCACTACACTATACACGACACTATACACTATATACTACACTATACACTACACTATTCACTACACTACACACTATACACTACACTATACACTACACTACACACTAGTGCTGTACTAGTCTACTACACTATACACTACACTATACACGACACTATACACTATACTACACTATACACTATACTACACTATACACTACACTATACACTACACTACACACTAGGGCTCTGCTACTAACGGATTGGCCGCGTTCTGCCCACGTGACAAACCCCGCACACACCCAATTGGCCGCGTGCCGGGCGGTGGCGGGTTTCACGATCACCGACATTCACGCGTTAGCGTAATCCAACCCCTGGCAACAAACGAAACACACAGAAAACCACCACCACCGCCACCACCGCCACCACCGCCACCACCGCCACCACCACCGCCACCACCGCCACCACCGCCACCACCACCGCCACCGCCGCGTTACGGACGACATTGCTCGCGACGTTAGCCGAGTGCTGCCCAGTTGCCGGGCCCGCGGTGCTGATGCCTCACCTGGGCCGGAGCCGCTCGGCCTGCGGGTTCTGGCGCAGCGACGCAGACCTTTTGTGGTCCATGGTGCCGGTCGCCATCGTTTGCACGGTCACAATGGGGGCCACACCTCCGTAGTTGTACTGCCTGTGTGGGGTGGGAGTGGGGGTGGTGGAGTGTGCACGTGGAGGAGACGACGGAGGAGAGAGACCCATGCTTCTGTTGTTGTGGAGTGACTCATGCAGCCGGCTGTGGCTCTGGGATTTGGTGTTACGTGTTGTTATTTACGTAGTTTATTGTAAAAAAAAAAAAATTTCGGTCACAGTCCCTGTGATCCTCTTTGGTTCTATTCGGTAAAGTCACGTAGTAGGTAAAAATAAAATAACGAAAAATCACGACGTTTCGGCCACAACACAAGTGGCCTTCATCAGGTGAAGGGACTGGACTGTCCAGAGGACAGCGTTGGAGTGAAGACAGCAAGCCCAGGTCGCGTCCTTTAAGCTGTCCCTGTGACCACTGTTACGTTGCAATTACGGATTTATTTTTTGGTGATATGGAAAACGTTTTTTTCTTGGTTTGGACATGGTTTGTTTTGTTGTAGTACCGAGTTAAGACTGATGGCCTTAATCTAAGTTTTCTTGTGGTTGTTGTTGTTGTTGTTTGACTTTGCATCCCACTGGGATTTTTTGCACACAGAGTTGGTGGTGTAACGGTGCTTTTTTCAGGAATATTTTTGCTGTGTTTTTTTCCCCCCCCATGGATTTTCTGTTTTGCACAGTCAACACGTAGTCACTTTAAGGTGTTTTTTCTTGCTCGTGTTTTTGTTTTTTATTGTTTGTTTGTTGTGGTTGCACCCGATTCAAGAGCCGAATGGCTCACAGGGCTGTACCAAAATAAACTGAATAAAGTGAACTGAGAGGAGGAGAGACAGACAGGGAGGAGAGAGACGGGAGAGGGGGGTGAGAGAGAGGAGAGTGATGGAGAGAGAGAGAGGGAGGAGAGACAGAGAGGGAGGAGAGAGATGGGAGAGGGGGCGTGAGAGAGAGGGATGAGATTGAGGGAGGAGAGAGACGGGAGAAGGGGGTGAGAGAGAGGGATGAGATTGAGAGGGAGGAGAGAGATGGGAGAGGGGGGTGAGAGAGAGGGATGAGATTGAGAGGGAGGAGAGAGATGGGAGAGGGGGGGTGAGAGAGAGAGGGATGAGATTGAGGGAGGAGAGAGATGGGAGAGAGGGGTGAGAGAGAGGGATGAGATTGAGAGGGAGGAGAGAGATAGGAGAGGGGGGGTGAGAGAGAGGGATGAGATTGAGGGAGGAGAGAGACGGGAGAAGGGGGTGAGAGAGAGGGATGAGATTGAGAGGGAGGAGAGAGATGGGAGAGGTGGGGGGGGGGGGGTGAGAGAGAGGGATGAGATTGAGGGAGGAGAGAGACGGGAGAGGGTGGGGTGAGAGAGAGGGATGAGATTGAGGGAGGAGAGAGACGGGAGAGGGGGGTGAGAGAGAGGGATGAGATTGAGAGGGAGGAGAGAGATGGGAGAGGGGGGGGGTGAGAGAGAGTGATGAGATTGAAGGAGAAGAGGGATGGGAGAGAGGGGTGAGAGAGAGGGATGAGATTGAGGGAGGAGAGAGATGGGAGAGGGGGGTGAGAGAGAGGGATGAGATTGAGGGAGGAGAGAGACGGGAGAGGGGGGTGAGAGAGAGGGATGAGATTGAGAGGGAGGAGAGAGATGGGAGAGGGGGGGTGAGAGAGAGGGATGAGATTGAGAGGGAGGAGAGAGATGGGAGAGGGGGGGTGAGAGAGGGGGATGAGATTGAGGGAGGAGAGAGACGGGAGAGAGGGGTGAGAGAGAGGGATGAGATTGAGGGAGGAGAGAGACGGGGGTGAGAGAGAGAGGAGAGTGATGGGGGAGGAGAGAGACGGGAGAGGGGGGTGAGAGAGAGGGATGAGATTGAGGGAGGAGAGAGATGGGGGTGAGAGAGAGGGATGCCATTGAGAGGGAGGAGAGAGACGAGAGAGGGGTGAGAGAGAGGGATGAGATTGAGAGGGAGGAGAGAGATGGGAGAGGGGGGGTGAGAGAGAGGGATGAGATTGAGGGAGGAGAGAGACGGGAGAGAGGGGTGAGATTGAGGGAGGAGAGAGGCGGGAGAGGGGTGAGAGAGAGGGATGAGATTGAGAGGGAGGAGAGAGATGGGAGAGGGGGTGAGAGAGAGGGATGAGATTGAGGGGGGAGAGAGAGAGAGAGGGAGGAGAGACGGAGAGGGAGCAATGAAGGATTGAAGGCAATGGGAGCGAGAGAGATAGGAAGAGAAGAGGTAGAGAGAGAGAAAGGAGGATGAGGAGGATAGATGTGTGTATGTGTAGTGACACATGACGTCACTACTATGTCGGGGCTGTACGAGCGTAGGGACATATGACGTCACTATCGTGTGGGCGGTTAGTCACGGAGGGTCGTGTCAGGCCTTGGCACTCCACGTGAACCCAACAGGACACGTGACCGGCCAGGGGCCCCAGGGGGGAGCTTGGGGGAGGGGGAAGGAGGGGGTGGACCTTCCCGAAGGATCGAGAAGGGGGGGCGTGGCCTGGGGCGGAGCCGGTCACGCCGGAGAGGTTATGAGCGCGGCGTGAACGGGGAGCGGGATTGTTCTACTCCGGGAAGCCCTCGAGTCTCCGATCGTCGTTTGTGACCAGGCAGCTGTAACCCTGCCTTGGTCACGCTATGCGTACCGTGTTTTCCCGCACATAGCCCGCGGGGTATTCCACTTTTAACAAACAAAACAAGACCCTGCGGGGTATATGGAGGTGCGGGCTATCCGAAATTCGTTTGACACAAAAACGCGATTTTTGCGGGGTATATGCGTCTGCGGGCTGTCTGCGGGAAGATGCGGTAATGCTCCCGAGTGTTAGTGAGAGAAGGTGGTCACCACCTTATGGAGAGTGTCCGTGTTAATGTTTCGTGTTAATGAACAGTGTTGCCTCCAAGTTGAGTGTGTGCCTCGATCGAACCCCCCATTACATATGTGCACGTTGAACTTCGTCCACGCTTAAAATTTTGATTTAAAGCTTTCGTGACTGCAGGGATTCATATTCTTGGTTCTTTCGGTAAAGTCACCACCACGTAGAAGGGAAACAATAAAATGAAAAAAATATATAAAAAACGATAAAATTCTCACGACGTTTCGACTGCAACACAAGCAATCATCATCAGGTGCGACGCAAGCAATCACCATCAGGTGCGACGCAAGCAATCATCATCAGGTGTGACGCAAGCAATCATCATCAGGTGCGACGCAAGCAATCATCATCAGGTGTGATGATTGCTCGTGTTGCAGTCGAAACGTCGTGAGAATTTTATTGTTGTATTTTATTTATTTATTTTACTGTCTCCCTTTCGTTCACACTGTTCGTATCCAAGAATGCTGATCCACTCGACAGAGACTCCCCAACTCACTGCTGCTGCTGCTGCTGAAGCTGCTGCTGCTGCTGCTGAAACTGCTGCTGCTGCTGCTGCTGTTGCTGCTGTAGCTCCCAGTTCCCTTGCAGCTGGTGCCCTCCTCCTCCTCCTCCTGCCAGCATCGCCAGGCTCCCGCCACCGCCGCCGCCGCCGCCGCCGCCGCCGCCGCCCATCAACGGCAACGCCGGACCGCCCATCATTGGCACGGCCATGCCACCCGCTCCTCCGCCTCCAACTCCTCTCGCTGCCACGTCCATCATCCCGGCTCCGGCGGCGAACGCGGCGTCGCCTGCGCCGGCGCTCGCCGGCACGCCGGCGCCGGCGGCGACCGGCGCCGTCGCGGTGGAGGCCCCGCCAGCGGCGGCCGTGGTCGGCGGAGGCCCCACGGCCAAATATTTCTCCAACCTGCTGACGGCGAGGAGCGGGCGACAACGGGGGGGGGGACGTCGGGCGACGTCACGCAACGTCGCTGGAAGTACGGTGACGTCATCGCTGGACGTCACTGGGCGTCCGGTGACGTCACTGGGCGTCACGTGACGTCACTTGACCTCAAGTGACGTCGCCGGACGTCACTGGGCGTCGCGTGACGTCACCGGGCGTCGCGTGATGTCACTGGACGTCACGTGACGTCACCGGACGTCGCTCGACGGAGGTGTATTACTATGGAGGGCCACCAAGGTAAAGATGACCCCACGGTGGAGATGACCCCACGGTGGAGGGCCTCGCGATGAAGATGACTCCATGATGGAGGTGTATTACTGTGGAGGGCCCCCCAATGATGGAGATGACCCCACGGCAGAGGAGGACCCCACGGCGGAGGAGGACCCCACGGATGGAGGAGCGCCCCACGGATGGAGGAGAACTCCATGGCGGAGGAGGACCCCACGACGGAGGAGGACCCCACAACGGAGGACCCCACGGATGGAGGAGAACCCCACGGATGGAGGAGAACCCCGTGGATGGAGGAGCGCCCCATGGTGGAGGAGGACCCCACGGATGGAGCTAGGACCCCACGGATGGAGGTGGACCCGACGACAGAGGAGGACCCCACGACGGAGGACCCCACGGATGGTGGAGAACCCCACGGATGGAGGAGGACCCCGTGAATGGAGGAGCGCCCCATGGTGGAGGAGGACCCCACGGATGGAGCTAGGACCCCACGGATGGAGGTGGACCCGACGACGGAGGAGGACCCCACGACGGAGGACCCCACGGATGGTGGAGAACCCCACGGATGGAGGAGGACCCCGTGGATGGAGGAGCGCCCCACGGTGGAGGAGCGCCCCACGGTGGAGGAGGACTCACCCGGCCGCGGAGGAGCGAGCGTTGGCGAAGCACACGGTGCACAGAATGAGTCCCCCCGACACGCAGAGCGCCGACCCCGCCCAGCCCACGTACAGCGCCTCCCCCAGCTCGTACCTACAAAGACAAAGGTCCCCCGCGTAGCCTCAAGCCGGCTGACGGGGCAAGTGCTTGCCCCGTAGCGAGTGGCAGCTACCTACGTACACCGTGATACACGCGGAGATACACGCGCAGAGATACATACGCGTAGAGATACATACGCGTAGAGATACTCATAGATGCATACACGTAGAATTACTCAAAGAGATACATACACATAGAGATGTATAGAGATACACATACAGATATAGGTGTAATGACAGGGTGCCACCTTTCGGCCAGGAGGGGTAATCTCAGGTATGGGCACGTTCTATAACAGCCAACTAGAAGGGGGGCGTAGCTAGGTTAAAGGTTAAAGGTTAAAGGCGGGGTCGGACGGGAAGCTCCGGGAACCTGCTCGAAGGTTCTAGAAGGGGGCGTGGCCAAGGGCGGGGCCTGGCCACGCCGGTGAGTATACAAAGGGGGGGGCGTGGCCGGAGGCGGGGCCTGGCCACGCCGGTGAGTATATAAAGGGGGGCGTGGCCGGAGGCGGGGCCTGGCCACGCCGGTGAGTATATAAAGGGGGGGCGTGGCCGGAGGCGGGGCCTGGCCACGCCGGTGAGTATATAAAGGGGGGGCGTGGCCGGAGGCGGGGCCTGGCCACGCCGGTGAGTATATAAAGGGGGACGTGACCGGAGCTTGGGGCTGTCGTGGGCTGACGTCGCCGTCTTCGCCGTCATCGCCTCTCTCCTCGTCGTCCGGCCGTGTGGCCGATCCCCTGGACGGCTCCCATCGTCGTCGTCGTCGTCGCTACATTAGTCCGCCAGCCGTCTAGTTAGACGCCGACGATGGGGCTACGTAGAGAGGTCGGCTGAGCGTGGCCGTGTGGACACGTTTCTATTAGTCGCCCGGTGTTTGTGCCCCAGTGTGAGAAATCAATAAGAAGCCGTCTCTACACGTTGTGTCTGGGAAGTCGCTCATCACATATGCACAGAGATATATATATACTGTATATACATATAGAGATATACACATCGAGATATAAGGAGATATACATGTAGAGATATACACAGAGATACATATACACTTAGATAAATGCATAGCTATACATACACAGAGATTACATACACGTAGAGATATATACACAGAGATACATAGAGATATAAACGCATATAGATACGAAGACAAAAGTCCCCCGTGTAACCTTGACAGACTGTAGGGGCAAGTGCTGTTAGTAGCGAGTAGCACCTATGAAGGTAGACACAGACAAAGATCCCCGTGTAGCCTCTACAGACTGCTGGGGCAAGTGCTGTTAGTAGCGAGTAGCAGCAGCTATGAAGGTACACACAGACAAAGATCCCCCGTGTAGCCTCTACATACTGCTGGGGCAAGTGCTGTTAGTAGCGAGTAGCAGCAGCTATGAAGGTAGACACAGACAAAGATCCCCCGTGTAGCCTCTACAGACTGCTGGGGCAAGTGCTGTTAGTAGCGAGTAGCAGCACATATGAAGGTAGACACAGACAAAGATCCCCCGTGTAGCCTCTACAGACTGCTGGGGCAAGTGCTGTTAGTAGCGAGCAGTAGCAGCTATGAAGGTAGACACAGACAAAGGTCCCCCGTGTAGCCTCAACAGACTGCTGGGGCAAGTGCTGTTAGTAGCGAGTAGCAGCAGCTATGAAGGTAGACACAGACAAAGGTCCCCCGTTTAGCCTCTACAGACTGCTGGGGTAAGTGCTGTTAGTAGCGAGTAGCAGCAGCTATGAAGGTAGACACAGACAAAGACCCCCCGTGTAGCCTCTACAGACTGCTGGGGCAAGTGCCGTTAGTAGCGAGTAGCAGCAGCTATGAAGGTAGACACAGACAAAGGTCCCCCGTGTAGCCTCTACAGACTGCTGGGGCAAGTGCTCTTCGCAGCGAGTAGCAGCAGCACCTATGAAGGTAGACACAGACAAAGATCCCCCGTGTAGCCTCTACAGACTGCTGGGGCAAGTGCTCTTCGCAGCGAGTAGCAGCAGCACCTATGAAGGTAGACATAGACAAAGGTCCCCCGTGTAGCCTCTACAGACTGCTGGGGCAAGTGCTGTTAGTAGCGAGTAGCAGCAGCAGCTATGAAGGTAGACACAGACAAAGGTCCCCCGTGTAGCCTCTACAGACTGCTGGGGCAAGTGCTGTTAGCAGCACCTATGAAGGCCGCAGGGCACACGAGGGGGTGGGCTGGCCAGCAACCAACTTCGACCGCCTTTGTCTACCCCAAGTAGCGACGTTAACACATCGCACCAGGTGCTCATTTGAGGCCGAGTCAACCTAGGGGAGGCCCAGGACCGGTTCAGGCAATAGACACTGGTGTTGGTGGTCGTGAGCGGGATTCGAGGTCGGGTCGCCGGGTTCGTAGCGCAGCGTAGAGCAAACCGTTGCACCACTCATCCCCACACACGCAGATACTCACAGACACACAACGAGCGAGGTTGTCGAGTGAGGTTGACAACGAGCGAGGTTGTTGAGTGAGTGATGTTGACGGTGGGTGAGGTTGTCGAGTGAGTGAGGTTGACAACGAGCGAGGTTGTTGAGTGAAGTTAACGAGCGAGATTGTTGAGTGAGTGGAGTTGACAATGAGCGAGGTTGTTGAGTGAGTGATGTTGACGGTGGGTGAGGTTGTTGAGTGAAGTTGACAATGAGCGAGGTTGTTGAGTGATGTTGACAATGAGCGAGGTTGTTGAGTGATGTTGACAATGAGCGAGGTTGTTGAGTGAGTGAAGTTGACGGTGGGTGAGGTTGTTGAGTGAAGTTGACAACGAGCGAGGTTGTTGAGTGAGTGAAGTTGACGGTGGGTGAGGTTGTTGAGTGAGTGATGTTGACAATGAGCGAGGTTGTTGAGTGAGTGAAGTTGACGGTGGGTGAGGTTGTTGAGTGAGTGATGTTGACAATGAGCGAGGTTGTTGAGTGAAGTTGACAATGAGCGAGGTTGTTGAGTGATGTTGACAATGAGCGAGGTTGTTGAGTGAGTGATGTTGACGGTGGGTGAGGTTGTTGAGTGAAGTTGACAACGAGCGAGGTTGTTGAGTGAGTGAAGTTGACGGTGGGCGAGGTTGTTGAGTGAGTGAAGTTGACAATGAGCGAGGTTGTTGAGTGAAGTTGACAACGAGCGAGGTTGTTGAGTGATGTTGACAATGAGCGAGGTTGTTGAGTGAGTGATGTTGACGGTGGGTGAGGTTTTTGAGTGAAGTTGACAACGAGCGAGGTTGTTGAGTGAGTGAAGTTGACGGTGGGCGAGGTTGTTGAGTGAGTGAAGTTGACAATGAGCGAGGTTGTTGAGTGAGTGAAGTTGACGGTGGGTGAGGTTGTTGAGTGAAGGTGACAATGAGCGAGCTTGTTGAGTGAGTGATGTTGACGGTGGGTGAGGTTGTTGAGTGAAGTTGACAATGAGCGAGGTTGTTGAGAAAGTGATGTTGACGGTGGGTGAGGTTGTTGAGTGAAGTTGACAATGAGTGAGGTTGTTGAGTGAGTGATGTTGACAATGAGCGAGGTTGTTGAGTGAGTGATGTTGACGGTGGGTGAGGTTGTTGAGTGAAGTTGACAATAAGCGAGGTTGTTGAGTGAGTGATGTTGACGGTGGGTGAGGTTGTTGAGTGAAGTTGACAATGAGCGAGGTTGTTGAGTGAGTGATGTTGACGGTGGGTGAGGTTGTTGAGTGAAGTTGACAATGAGCGAGGTTGTTGAGAAAGTGATGTTGACGGTGGGTGAGGTTGTTGAGTGAAGTTGACAATGAGTGAGGTTGTTGAGTGAGTGATGTTGACAATGAGCGAGGTTGTTGAGTGAGTGATGTTGACGGTGGGTGAGGTTGTTGAGTGAAGTTGACAATGAGCGAGGTTGTTGAGTGAGTGATGTTGACGGTGGGTGAGGTTGTTGAGTGAAGTTGACTATGAGCGAGGTTGTTGAGAAAGTGATGTTGACGGTGGGTGAGGTTGTTGAGTGAAGTTGACAATGAGTGAGGTTGTTGAGTGATGTTGACAATGAGCGAGGTTGTTGAGTGAGTGATGTTGACGGTGGGTGAGGTTGTTGAGTGAAGTTGACAATGAGCGAGGTTGTTGAGTGAGTGATGTTGACGGTGGGTGAGGTTGTTGAGTGAAGTTGACAATGAGCGAGGTTGTTGAGTGAGTGAAGTTGACGGTGGGTGAGGTTGTTGAGTGAGTGAAGTTGACAACGAGCGAGGTTGTTGAGTGAGTGATGTTGACGGTGGGTGAGGTTTTTGAGTGAAGTTGACAACGAGCGAGGTTGTTGAGTGAGTGAAGTTGACGGTGGGCGAGGTTGTTGAGTGAGTGAAGTTGACAATGAGCGAGGTTGTTGAGTGAGTGAAGTTGACGGTGGGTGAGGTTGTTGAGTGAAGGTGACAATGAGCGAGCTTGTTGAGTGAGTGATGTTGACGGTGGGTGAGGTTGTTGAGTGAAGTTGACAATGAGCGAGGTTGTTGAGAAAGTGATGTTGACGGTGGGTGAGGTTGTTGAGTGAAGTTGACAATGAGTGAGGTTGTTGAGTGAGTGATGTTGACAATGAGCGAGGTTGTTGAGTGAGTGATGTTGACGGTGGGTGAGGTTGTTGAGTGAAGTTGACAATAAGCGAGGTTGTTGAGTGAGTGATGTTGACGGTGGGTGAGGTTGTTGAGTGAAGTTGACAATGAGCGAGGTTGTTGAGTGAGTGATGTTGACGGTGGGTGAGGTTGTTGAGTGAAGTTGACAATGAGCGAGGTTGTTGAGAAAGTGATGTTGACGGTGGGTGAGGTTGTTGAGTGAAGTTGACAATGAGTGAGGTTGTTGAGTGAGTGATGTTGACAATGAGCGAGGTTGTTGAGTGAGTGATGTTGACGGTGGGTGAGGTTGTTGAGTGAAGTTGACAATGAGCGAGGTTGTTGAGTGAGTGATGTTGACGGTGGGTGAGGTTGTTGAGTGAAGTTGACTATGAGCGAGGTTGTTGAGAAAGTGATGTTGACGGTGGGTGAGGTTGTTGAGTGAAGTTGACAATGAGTGAGGTTGTTGAGTGATGTTGACAATGAGCGAGGTTGTTGAGTGAGTGATGTTGACGGTGGGTGAGGTTGTTGAGTGAAGTTGACAATGAGCGAGGTTGTTGAGTGAGTGATGTTGACGGTGGGTGAGGTTGTTGAGTGAAGTTGACAATGAGCGAGGTTGTTGAGTGAGTGAAGTTGACGGTGGGTGAGGTTGTTGAGTGAAGTTGACAATGAGCGAGGTTGTTGAGAAAGTGATGTTGACGGTGGGTGAGGTTGTTGAGTGAAGTTGACAATGAGTGAGGTTGTTGAGTGAGTGATGTTGACAATGAGCGAGGTTGTTGAGTGAGTGATGTTGACGGTGGGTGAGGTTGTTGAGTGAAGTTGACAATGAGCGAGGTTGTTGAGAAAGTGATGTTGACGGTGGGTGAGGTTGTTGAGTGAAGTTGACAATGAGTGAGGTTGTTGAGTGAGTGATGTTGACAATGAGCGAGGTTGTTGAGTGAGTGATGTTGACGGTGGGTGAGGTTGTTGAGTGAAGTTGACAATGAGCGAGGTTGTTGAGTGCGTGATGTTGACGGTGGGTGAGGTTGTTGAGTGAAGTTGACAATGAGCGAGGTTGTTGAGTGAGTGAAGTTGACGGTGGGTGAGGTTGTTGAGTGAAGTTGACAACGAGCGAGGTTGTTGAGTGATGTTGACAACGAGTGAGGTTGTTGAGTGAGTGATGTTGACAATGAGCGAGGTTGTTGAGTGAGTGATGTTGACAACGAGCGAGGTTGTTGAGTGATGTTGACAATGAGCGAGGTTGTTGAGTGAAGTTGACAATAAGCGAGCTTGTTGAGTGAGTGATGTTGACGGTGGGTGAGGTTGTTGAGTGAAGTTGACAATGAGCGAGGTTGTTGAGTGAAGTTGACAACGAGCGAGGTTGTTGAGTGATGTTGACAACGAGCGAGGTTGTTGAGTGAGTGATGTTGACGGTGGGTGAGGTTGTTGAGTGAAGTTGACAATGAGCGAGGTTGTTGAGTGAGTGAAGTTGACGGTGGGTGAGGTTGTTGAGTGAAGGTGACAATGAGCGAGGTTGTTGAGTGAGTGATGTTGACGGTGGGTGAGGTTGTTGAGTGAAGTTGACAATGAGCGAGGTTGTTGAGTGAGTGATGTTGACAATGAGCGAGGTTGTTGAGTGAAGTTGACAATGAGCGAGGTTGTTGAGTGAGTGATGTTGACGGTGGGTGAGGTTGACGTTGCCCGACGCCGGGCGGCACTGCGCCAGGCCCCACCGCCACGACCCCCCACCCCCCGCGTCACAACTCGGCCCTCACTTGGTGCCCGGGAAGAGAGGGTCAAAGAATTCGTTGACGACCTGGGTGGCGTACCACGAGATGGCGATCAGCGCGGACAGCCCTGGCACACGCACGCGGGGTGGCACACACGCAGGGTGGCACACACACACACACGCACGGGTTGGCACACACGCAGGGTGGCACACATACACACACGCAGGGTGGCACACATACACACACGCACGGGTTGGCACACACACACACACGCAGGGTGGCACACATACACACACGCAGGGTGGCACACATACACACACGCACGGGTTGGCACATATACACACACGCAGGGTGGCACACATACACACACGCAGGGTGGCACACATACACACACGGGTTGGCACACACATACACATGCACGGGTTGGCACACACACACACACGCACGGGTTGGCACACACGCAGGGTGGCACACACACACACGCACGGGTTGGCACACACGCAGGGTGGCACACATACACACGCACGGGTTGGCACATATACACACACGCGGGGTGGCACACACACACACGCGCGAACGGGTTGGCACACATACACACGCGCGAGGTGGCACACACGCAGGGTGGCACACATACACACACACGGAGCTACCGGGCCTCAGGGTCGGAGCGCCGATGGAGACTCAGAGCTACCGGGCCTCAGGGTCGGGGCGCCGACGGAGACCCGGAGCTCAGAGTCGGAGCCTCGGAGCTACCGGGTCTCAGCGTCGGAGCACCAACTAGACTCAGAGCTACCAGGTCTCAGCGTCAGCCAGCGCCGATGGAGACTTGGAGCTACCGGGTCTCAGCGTCGGAGCACCGATGGAGACCCGGAGCTACCGGGTCTCAGTGTCGGAGCTCCGACTGAGACCCGGAGCTACCGGGTCTCAGGGTCGGAGCAGTGGGCGAGCCACCTTCCATGATGTAGATGACCCCCCCGGCGAAGGTGATGCGCCCCTTTGTGGTGACGTCGACGGCCAGCAGCGAGGTGCACTGCATGCCCAGGAAGGCGAGGAGGCTCGCGAAGAAGCCCAGGATGACGGCCGTGATGACGAGGGCCCGGCACGCCTGGATGAAGCCTGCGGGGTAGCAGCCACATGGGGGAGGTGGTGAGGGGGGGGAAGGGTGTCGTGCTAGCCGAACCAGCAACTCGCTCGGCCGCAGCACTAGCAACTCGCTCACCCACAGAACTAGCAACTCATTCACCCACAGAACCATTCACCCACAGAACCAGCAACTCGCTCAGCCACAGAACTAGCAACTCATTCACCCACAGAACCATTCACCCACAGAACCAGCAACTCGCTCGGCCGCAGCACTAGCAACTCGCTCACCCACAGAACTAGCAACTCGCTCACCCACAGAACCATCAACTCATTCACCCACAGAACCATTCACCCACAGAACCAGCAACTCGCTCACCTACAGAACCATCAACTCACTCACCCACAGAACCATTCACCCACAGAACCAGCAACTCACTCACCCACAGAACCAGCAACTCGCTCACCCACAGAACTAGCAACTTGCTCACCTACAGAACCAGCAACTCACTCACCCACAGAACCAGCAACTCACTCACCTACAGAACTAGCAACTCACTTACCCACAGAACCAGCAACTCACTCACCTACAGAACTAGCAACTAACTCACCCACAGAACTAGCAACTCACTCACCTACAGAACCAGCAACTCACTCACCCACAGAACTAGCAACTCGCTCACCTACAGAACCAGCAACTCACTCACCCACAGAACCAACAACTCACTCACCTACAGAACCAGCAACTCGCTCACCTACAGAACCAGCAACTCGCTCACCTACAGAACCAGCAACTCACTCACCCACAGAACCAGCAACTCACTCACCCACAGAACCAGCAACTCACTCACCTAGAGAACCAGCAACTCACTCACCCATAGAACCATCAACTCACTCACCCACAGAACCAGCAACTCACTCACCCACAGAACCAGCAACTCACTCACCCACAGAACTAGCAACTCACTCACCCACAGAACCAGCAACTCACTCATCCACAGAAGCAGCAACTCACTCACCTACAGAACCAGCAACTCACTCACCCACAGAACCAGCAACTCATTCACCCACAGAACCAGCAACTCATTCACCCACAGAACCAGCAACTCATTCACCCACAGAACCATTCACCCACAGAACCAGCAACTCACTAACCTACAGAACCAGCAACTCACTCACCCACAGAACTAGAAACTCACTCACTCACAGAACCAGCAACTCACTCACCCACAGAACCAGCAACTCACTCACCTACAGAACCAGCAACTCACCTACAGAACCAGCAACTCACTCACCTACAGAACCAGCAACTCACTCACCCACAGAACCAGCAACTCACTCACCCACAGAACCAGCAACTCACTCACCTACAGAACCAGCAACTCACTCACCCACACAACCAGCAACTCATTCACCCACAGAACCATCAACTCATTCACCCACAGAACCATTCACCCACAGAACCAGCAACTCGCTCACCCACAGAACCAGCAACTCGCTCACCCACAGAACCAGCAACTCACTCACCCACAGAACCAGCAACTTACTCACCCACAGAACCAGCAACTAACTCACCCACAGAACCAGCAACTCGCTCACCCACAGAACCAGCAACTCACTCACCTACAGAACCAGCAACTCACTCACCCACAGAACCAGCAACTCGCTCACCTATGGAACTAAACTCGCTCCGAACTGACGAACGGGTCTTAGGATCGACGCCATCGTCAGCATTTGTTTGTATCGAGAATACAATCGTCAACATCGTACCCGTGGTGGTAGTGCTGGTGGTGGTAGTAGTGGTGGTGTTAGTGGTGGTGGTAGTGGTAGTGCTGGTGGTGGTCGTAGTAGAGGTGGTTGTGTTGGTGGTGCTGGTGGTGATGGTGCTGCTGGTGGTGGTTGTAGTAGTGGTGGTGTTAGTGCTGGTGGTAGTGCTGGTGGTGGTAGTAGAGGTGGTTGTGTTGGTGGTGCTGGTGGTGATGGTGCTGCTGGTGGTGGTTGTAGTAGTGGTGGTGTTAGTGCTGGTGGTAGTGGTAGTGCTGGTGGTGGTAGTAGAGGTGGTTGTGTTGGTGGTGGTGGTGCTGCTGGTGGTGGTGGTAGTAGTGGTGGTGTTAGTGGTGGTGGTAGTGCTGGTGGTAGTGCCGCTGGTAGTAGTGGTGGTAGTAGTGGTGGTGGAATTGCCGGTGGTGGTAGTGCTGCTGGTGGTGGTGGTTGTGATTGTCGTGGTGGTGGTTGTGGTAGTAGTGGTGGTAGTGATGGTGGTAGTAATGGTGCTAGTTGTGGTAGTTGTAGTAGTAGTGGTGGTAGTGGTGGTGGTTGTGGTGGTGTTAGTAGTTGTGGTAGTAGTGGTTGTAGTGCTGGTGGTGGTAGTAGTGGTGGAGGTGGTAGTGGTGATGGTGGTGATAGTGGTGGTAGTACTGCTGGTGGTAGTAGTAGTAATGGTGCTAGTTGTGGTGGTTGTGGTAGTAGTGGTGGTGGTGGTAGTACTGCTGGTGGTAGTGCTGGTGGTGTTAGTAGTTGTGGTAGTAGTGGTGGTAGTGCTGGTGGTGGTAGTAGTGGTGGTAGTGGTGGTGCTAGTGAAGGTAGTGGTAGTACTGCTGCTGGTAGTAGTAGTAATGGTGCTAGTTGTGGTAGTTGTGGTGGTAGTGGTGGTAGTGCTGGTGGTGGTAGTAGTGCTGGTGGTGTTAGTAGTGGTGATGGTGGTGATAGTGGTGGTAGTACTGCTGGTGGTGTTAGTAGTAGTAGTAATGATGCTAGTTGCAGTAGTTGTGGTAGTAGTGGTGGTAGTGCTGGTGGTGGTACTAATGGTGGTGGTGATGGTGGTGATAGTGGTGGTAGTACTGCTGGTGTTAGTAGTAGTAATGGTGCTAGTTGTGGTGGTTGTGGTAGTAGTGGTGGTGGTGGAAGTGCTGGTGGTAGTGCTAGTGGTGCTAGTGGAGGTGGTGGTTGTTGTTGTAGTAGTACTGCTGGTGGTAGTGGTGGTAGTACTGCTGGTGGTGTTAGTAGTAGTAATGGTGCTAGTTGTGGTAGTTGTGGTAGTAGTGCTGATGGTGGTGATAGTGGTGGTAGTGGTGCTAGTGAAGGTGGTGATAGTGGTGGTAGTACTGCTGGTGTTAGTAGTAGTAATGGTGCTAGTTGTGGTGGTTGTGGTGGTGTTAGTAGTTGTGGTAGTAGTGGTGGTGGTGGTGGTAGGGGTGGTGGTAGTGCTGGTGGTGTTAGTAATGGTGGTGGTAGGGGTGGTAGTACTGCTGGTGGTAGTGCTAGTGATGGTAGTGGTGATGGTGGTGGTTGTTGTGGTGGTAGTACTGCTGCTGGTGTTAGTAGTAGTAATGGTGCTAGTTGTGGTAGTTGTGGTAGTAGTGGTGGTGGTGGTAGTACTGCTGCTGGTAGTGCTAGTGGTGCTAGTGACGGTGGTGGTTGTTGTGGTGGTAGTACTGCTGGTAGTAGTAGTAATGGTGCTAGTTGTGGTGGTTGTGGTGGTGTTAGTAGTTGTGGTAGTAGTGGTGGTGGTGGTAGTTCTGCTGGTGGTAGTGCTGGTGGTAGTGGTGGTAGTGGTGGTGCTAGTGAAGGTGGTGGTAGTGGTAGTACTGCTGCTGGCGGTAGTAGTAGTAATGGTGCTAGTTGTGGTAGTTGTGGTAGTAGTGGTGGTAGTGGTGGTGGTTGTGGTGGTGATATTGGTGGTAGTAGTGGTAGTAGTGGTGGTAGTAGTGGTGGTTGTGGTGGTGTTAGTAGTTGTGGTAGTAGTGGTGGTAGTGCTGGTGGTGGTAGTAGTGCTGGTAGTGGTGGTGCTAGTGAATGTGGTGGTAGTACTGCTGGTAGTAGTAGTAACGGTGCTAGTTGTGGTAGTTGTGGTAGTAGTGGTGGTTGTGGTGGTTGTAGTAGCGGTGGTAGTGGTGGTGCTAGTGAAGGTGGTGGTTGTTATGGTGTTAGTAGTGGTGGTGGTGTTAGTTGTATTAGTAACGGTGCTAGTTGTGGTAGTAGTGGTGGTAGTGGTGGTGCTAGTGAAGGTGGTGATAGTGGTGGTAGTACTGCTGGTGGTGTTAGTAATATTAGTAACGGTGCTAGTTGTGGTAGTTGTGGTAGTGGTAGTACTGCTGGTAGTAGTATTAGTAACGGTGCTAGTTGTGGTAGTAGTGGTGATAGTGGTGGTGCTAGTGAAGGTGGTGATAGTGGTGGTAGTACTGCTGGTGGTGTTAGTAGTATTAGTAACGCTGCTAGTTGTGGTAGTAGTGGTGGTAGTGGTGGTGCTAGTGAAGGTGGTGATAGTGGTGGTAGTACTGCTGCCGTTGTTAGTAGTAGTAGTAACGGTGCTAGTTGTTGTAGTTGTGGTAGTAGTGGTGGTTGTGGTGGTGGTAGTAGTGGTGGTAGTGGTGGTGCTGGTGAAGGTGGTGGTTGTTATGATGTTAGTAGTGGTAGTACTGCTGGTAGTAGCAGTAGTAACGGTGCTAGTTGTGGTAGTAGTGGTAGTAGTGGTGGTTGTGGTGGTTGTAGTAGTGGTGGTAGTGCTAGTGAAGGTGGTGGTTGTTATGGTGTTAGTAATGGTAGTACTGCTGGTAGTAGTAGTAGTAACGGTGCTAGTTGCGGTGATCGTGGCCGTGTTCGTGTCGTCCGCCTGACCCGGCAGGTTCAGCAAGGAGTCGAAGTCCCTGCAGTTGGAGACGCCCATTGAGTCGGTGCCACACGACGTCCACAAGTTCTCGTAGACGGTGTTGGCCGTCACCACGCTCCCCGCCACCGTAGACGTCTTCCAGAAGTCGTTGGTCACGGTGGTGCCGATGCACGCCCAGCCGCTGATGGCGATCAGAGTGCCGGCGAGGTCTCTCTGCATGGCGGTGACGGTGGTGGTGGTGGTGGTGATGTTGAGGGTGGTGGTAGTGCAGGTGATGATGATGATGATGATGTTGAGGGTGGTGGTGGTGCAGGTGATGATGATGATGATGATGTTGAGGAGGGTGGTGGTGGTGGTGATGTTGAGGGTGGTGGTGGTGGTGCAGGTGATGATGATGATGTTGAGGAGGGTGGTGGTGGTGGTGGTGGTGGTGATGATGATGTTGAGGGTGGTGGTGCAGGTGATGATGATGTTGAGGATGGTGGTGCTGGTGATGATGATGTTGAGGGTGGTGATGCAGGTGATGATGATGATGTTGAGGGTGGTGGTGCAGGTGATGATGATGTTGAGGGTGGTGGTGCAGGTGATGATGATGTTGAGGGTGGTGGTGCTGGTGGTGATGATGTTGTTGAGGGTGGTGGTGCAGGTGATGATGATGTTGAGGGTGGTGGTGCAGGTGATGATGTTGAGGGTGGTGGTGCAGGTGATGATGTTGTTGAGGGTGGTGGTGCAGGTGATGTTGAGGGTGGTGGTGCAGGTGATGATGATGATGTTGAGGGTGGTGGTGCAGGTGATGATGTTGAGGGTGGTGGTGCAGGTGATGATGATGATGTTGAGGGTGGTGGTGCAGGTGGTGATGATGATGGTGGTGGTGATGGTGGTGGTGCTGGTGATTATGATGATGATGGTGGAGGTGGTGGTGGTGGTGACGGTGGTGATGGTGACAACGGTAATTATAGTTACACTGGTGATGATGGTGATGCTGGTGCTGGAGACAGTGGTGATGGTGGTGGTGATGGTCTGGTTAGAATATCTCCGATTCTCTGCGCCTGTCTCCCCGTGTCTCCGCGTGTCTCCCCGTGTCTCTAAGTCTCCGCGTGTCTCCACGTGTCTCCCCCATGGCCCCACGTGACTCCCCCATGGCCCCACGTGACTCCCCCATGGCCCCCATCACTCCGTGCCGTTCTGCGTCACAGAGCGCGGCGTCAGCTGTGAAGGTTGCGAGCTGAAGGACATCACCAACATCACCAAAACCATCACCAACATTACCAAAACCATCACCAACATCACCAAAACCATCACCAAAACCATCACCAACATCACCAAAACCATCACCAACATCACCAAAACCATCACCAACATCACCAAAACCATCACCAACATCACCAAAACCATCACCAACATCATCACCAACATCACCAACATCACCAAAACCATCACTAACATCACCAACATCACCAAAACCATCACCAACATCATCCCCAACATCATCACCAACATCACCAACATCATCACCAACATCATCAACATCACCACCAACATCACCAAAACCATCACCAACATCACCAACATCACCAAAACCATCACCAAAACCATCACCAACATCACCAAAACCATCACCAACATCATCACCAACATCACCAACCAACATCATCACCAACATCATCAACATCATCACCAACATCACCAAAACAATCACCAACATCACCACCAAAATCACCACCAACATCACCACCAACATCACCAACATCATCACCAACATCATCAACATCACCACCAACATCACCACCAACATCACCGACATCATCACCAACATCATCAACATCATCACCAACATCTTCACCAACATCACCAACCAACATCATCACCAACATCATCAACATCATCACCAACATGGGAAACTCTCCACTCTCTCCACAACTGCCCCATCACCGATTGGGAGTTGTGGGGGTGGAGTGTCCGATGGTACAAAATACCCAGGCAGGTGCTTAGTTTTGGTGGGGCTGATGGTAAGGCCCCATCTCTTAGTGGCACGCTCCAGTCTCAGCAGCAGCGTCTCCAACTCCTCCTCTGAATGAGCAGCTATTACCAAATCATCGGCATACATAACGTGGTTGAGTAATAGGGAGCCATCCCTTGACCGCACCCGGGCATCGATCAGCCTCCCATTATATCTGTACCATACACAAATATCAAATATCACCCATTTAGCCTTAACAGACTGTAGGGGCAAGTGCTGTTAGCGAGCACCTATGAAGGCCGGCACGGCACACGAGGGGGTGGGTGGCCAGCACCACGCCCGATCGCCTTTGCCTCCGTAGTGGCAATGTTTACACACCGCACCAGGTACTCATTTGAGGCTGAGTCGACCTAGGGGAGCCCCGGGACCGGTTCAGATAATCGTCACTGGTGTTGGCCGTGAGCGGGAATCGAACCCGGGTCGCCAGGTTCATAGCGCAGCGCGCTAACCGCTACACGTGGAGTGTCGAACGCCCGCTGGCAGGAGGTCACGGGGCAGACCCAGGTGCCACGGGTCGACTGACTAAGATGACTGGCCGATGCACCACCTGTGCCCCCTACTGTGCCAACCTGCTGTGCTTTAGCCACCCGGCGCTCCGCTCGTTGTTGTGAGCGTCGCTCCTCCGCCCTCCGTTGTTGTTGGAGGGCGACTACCTCCAACTGCCCAGTAGCATCCTTCACGAGCCTCCTCCACAGAGGCCGATCTTGACACGGCTGGTACCAGTCATCGGCAAGTCCACTCAGCTCCACGTCCTCCTGTACCACATCACTCCATCTCTTCTCTAGCCCGTGCCGCGCCCGTTTAGCCCCCTCGATCCGGCCGAACAAAAGCTGTTCGGCATGCGGTGGCTGGGCATGCGGGCTACATGACCCAGCCATCGCAGCCTTGCCCGCCTGAGGAGCTCACCGATGGGACCTTGCCCAGATCTTTCAAGGATTTGTGAGCTCCTCACACAATCCAGTCTGGTTAAACCCAGGATGGATCGTAGGCAGGCCAGCTTAAATTTTTCTAACCGGCGAAGATGTTCCATTAGGAGGGTCCACGTTTCGCAAGGGTAGAGAAGGGAGGGATGACCGTGGCCGAGAAGACCCGAAGCTTAGTGCGGAGCGACAGACCAGGTAGCTTCCACACAGCGTTACGCAACCGATGAAAAGATATTGCCGCTCGACTGATTCGGAGTGTGAGACCTCTGCTGTAAAACTGGAGCCGGTCACACACAGAGACACACACACAGAGACACACAGAGACACACACACACACAGACACACACACAGAGAGACACACACAGACACACACAGAGACACACAGACACACACACAGAGACACACACACAGACACACACACAGACACACACACAGAGACACACACACAGAGAGACACACACAGACACACACACAGAGACACACAGACACACACACACAGAGAGACACACACAGACACACACACAGAGACACACAGACACACACACAGAGACACACACACAGACACACGCACAGACACACACACAGAGACACACACACAGACACACACACAAAGACACACACACAGACACAGACACACACACAGAGACACACAGACACACACACAGAGACACACACACAGACACACACACAGACACACACAGAGACATACACACAGAGACACACAGAGACACACACAGAGACACACACACAGAGACACACACAGACACACACACAGAGACACGCAGACACACACAAGAGACACACAGACACAAATAGGCACACAAAGGCAAAGATCCCCCATTTAGCCTTAACAGACTGTAGAGGCAAGTGCTGTTAGCGAGCACCTATGAAGGCCGGCACGGCACACGAGGGGGTGGGTGGCCAACGTCACGCCCGGCCGCCTTTGTCTCCCTAGTGACGATGTTTACTACACACCGCTACACCAGGTACTCATTTGAGGCTGAGTCGACCTAGGGGAGGCCCGGGACCGGTTCAAATAATCGTCACTGATGTTGGCTGTGATGGGGAATCGAACTCGGGTCGCCGGGTTCGTAGCGCTAACCACTACACTACTATCCCGTGACATCCTGCACCTAGCCTGGCACAGCAGTCAACCCACGTCACCTGGGTCTGTCCCGTGACCTCCTGCACCTAGCCTGGCACAGCAGTCAACTCATGGCACCTGCTGGGTCTGCCCCGTGAGCTCCTGCACCTAGCCTGGCACAGGAGTCAACCCACGGCACCTTCTGGGTCTGTCCCGTGACCTCCTGCACCTAGCCTGGCACAGCAGTCAACCCACGGCACCTGCTGGGTCTGTCCCATGACCTCCTGCACCTAGCCTGGCACAGCAGTCAACCCAGGGCACCTAGGTCTGTCCTGTGACCTCGTGCACCTAGCCTGGCACGGCAGTCAACCCACGTCACCTGCTGGGTCTGTTCCGTGACCTCCTGCACCTAGCCTGGCACAGCAGTCAACCCACGGCACCTGCTGGGTCTGTCCCGTGACCTCCTCCTCATGCACCTAGCCTGGCACAGCAGTCAACCCACGTCACCTGCTGGGTCTGTTCCGTGACCTCCCCCTGCACCTAGCCTGGCACAGGAGTCAACCCACGCCACCTGCTGGGTCTGTCCCGTTACCTCCTGCACCTAGCCTGGCACAGCAGTCAACCCACGGCACCTGCTGGGTCTGTCACGTGACCTCCTCCTCATGCACCTAGCCTGGCACAGCAGTCAACCCACGGCACCTGCTGGGTCTGTCCCGTGACCTCCTGCACCTAGCCTGGCACAGCAGTCAACCCACGTCACCTGCAGGTTCTGTCCCGTGACCTCCTGCACCTAGCCTGGCACGGCAGTCAACCCACGTCACCTGCTGGGTCTGTCCCGTGACCTCCCCCTGCACCTAGCCTGGCACAGCAGTCAACCCACGTCACCTGCTGGGTCTGTCCCGTGACCTCCCCCTGCACCTAGCCTGGTACAGGCGCTGTGGTGACCTTACCGCCACTCAGGGGCGAATGGCGGGTACCGATTATTTGTTTCGATGGTGGTGGTGGTGGTGGAGGTGTCGTAATTATTTTTTCTCAATGATCCTTTACGGCCAATTTGGAAAGCTTTGGCAAACATTCTTGGGCTGCCTTTAAGTTTATGGCCGATCACCAACCCAACCTCGCCACCCTGCCAGCATGTGATGATGATCTGGTCCAAAGGTAACGCATGACCGGAGCCAAATGGACGATACCAATCGTAGGAGCTGGAGTACGGGGGGGTGGGATGGCTGCGAAGCTGGAATCAGAGACACTTCACTCCACCTCCACACCCCCTTTTCGCAGCGTTTGGTTTGGTCCAAAGGTAACGCATGACCGGAGCCAAATGGACGATACCAATCGTAGGAGCTGGAGTACGGGGGGTGGGATGGGTGCGAGGGGGAATCTGAGACCCCCTTCCCCCCTGGCTTTTCGAAGCGCTTGGTTTGGTCCAAAGGTAATGCACGGCAGTGCCAAATGGACGAAACCAATCGTAGGAGCTGGAGTACGGGGGGTGGTGATGGGTGCGAAGTGGAAATCTGAGACAGCATTTGGTTTGTTCCAAAGATGATGCACGACTACGTCAAATGGGCCATACCAACTGTGAGAGCCGGGATGGAGGTGGTAGATAATCTTAGATACTGCCCCCCCTTCTCTTCTCAGCATGTGGTTTGGTCCAGAGGTAATGCACGCTGGTGGCAATTGGGCGAAACCATTTGAGAAGGGGGTGAGGTGGGCGATGGGGTAGTGGTAATGGGGAGCCACGAATTTTACCCCACCCCTCGTTCCTTATCATGTGACCTGGTCCAAAGGTAATGCACGGCGGTGCCAGATGGGCGATACCAACTGTGGGAGCCGGGATACCAAGGGGGAGAATCTTAGAGACTGCTCCCACCCCCAACCCTTCTCTTCTCAGCATATGACCTGGTCCAAAGCTAATGCACGGCGGTGCCAGATGGGCGATACCAACTGTGGGAGCCGGGATACCGAGGGGGAGAATCTTAGAGACTGCTCCCACCCCCACCCTTCTCTTCTCAGCATGTGACCTGGTCCAAAGGTAATGCACGGCGGTGCCAGATGGGCGATACCAACTGTGGGAGCCGGGATACCGAGGGGGAGAATCTTAGACACTGCCCCCAACCCCACCCCCCACCCTTCTCTTCTCAGCATGTGACCTGGTCCAAAGGTAATGCACGGCGGTGCCAGATGGGCGATACCAACTGTGGGAGGCGGGGGGGGGGAGTGTGAACAATTGCATTTTTTTTCGTGGTCAAAATGTTTTGTAAATAGCGAGGCGTCTCTCAGCGATGATTGAAGATCAACGCATCTGTTGCTTGAGAGTCGACGTGAATTATAATCTCAGCGCACACCTGTCAACCCCACCCCCCACACACACACACACACACCTTATCAGTGCCCTACCTTATCACGTACCAACTCAGACCTCATTCGTCACCCCGTGCCCCCTTATAAATCTCAACGTTCACCCTACTACAAAGTCCCACCACGAGAGATACACAGACACACGCACACACCAGCCGAATGTTACGTTGACTCAACGTGGCCCCCATTGAAACCGCGTGGTTTTAGCAGCTTTCTAGGGCATCGTCACCGCATCTGACCCCTCCGCCCGCGACCCTTGGACAGCGGCGGCACGCGGAGCTCCACGCGCACCTAGCCTGGCACGAGAACCGCGGTGGCGAGCGTCCGAGCCGTGCTCCCTTGGCCCCTATTAGGTCGATTCAGGGGCCGTCCATAAATGACGTCACGCGATTTTGGACGGTTTTTTGACCCACGTGCCCCGTTCGCCCCATCGTCACGCGACGTCACAAAAAGTCAGACCCCCACCGCCCCCACCCCTCAAATATGACGTCACAAAGCTCTGCCCGCCCCGCCCCCCCCCATCCCAAAAATAAATAAATATAAAACACGCTTCAAATCGCTTCAAACTATTGTTGTCATTGTGAGTAGTTGCGTATTTAATGTGGCGCTGAAACTCCGATGTTGTAGGAGAAAACATTTATTACAAAGTCTATTTAATTAAGAAGAACGTGTTGTCTATAATTATGTATAAAGTTGTGCATTTTGATGTGTGACGTCACATTTCTCACCCCACCCCCACCCCCACCCAGGTGCGTGACGTCATTTATGCACTGCCCCAACATGTAAAGCCTATGCTGTTAAACATTGACTTAATATTTAACGGCGTTTTGTCAGGGGTCTTTCGGTAAAGTCGCGTAGATAGGTGCACGTAAAAACGTTATTCACATTGCGCGTTGTCGTAAAGATTGAGGATCAAAGTTCTGCAAGTCTGCAGCAGAGGTTATGAGTGACCGCTGCTCTGAACGCCGTGGGTGACGTCGATTGTAAACGTGGAGAAGGGGAAACACCCGGAGGAGAAAAATGCACGCGACCACCACGAGGAGAGAGACGGAGAGACAGAGAAACACGCAGACTCCAAATATACAGCAGCAGGCGAGGTAGTCAACATCTCCTAGCCACCGTGATGATCATGAGAGAGACACGCAGACTCCAAAAATACAGCAGCAGCAGGCGTAGTCAGGGTCGAGATCGAACCCACGACCTCCTGTAGACCAAGCGTGGTAGTCAACATCTCCTAGCCACCATGATGATGATGAGAGAGAGACACAGACTCCAAATATTCAGCAGCAGCAGCAGGCGTCGTTAGGGTCGAGATCGAACCCACGACCTCCTGCACACCAGGCGAGGTAGTCAACATCTCCTAGCCACCGTGATGATGATGATGAGAGAGAGAGACGCAGACTCCAAATATACAGCAGCAGCAGGCGTCAGGGCCGGGATCGAACCCACGACCTCCTGCACACCAAGCGAGGTAGTTAACATCTCCTAGTCACCGTGATGATGATGATGAGAGAGAGAGAGACACACACAAACTCCAAATATACAGCAGCAGACGAGGTAGTCAACATCTCCTAGCCACCATGATGATGATGAGAGAGACACACAGACTCCAAAAATACAGCAGCAGCAGGCGTAGTCAGGGTCGGGATCGAACCCACGACCTCGTGTAGACCAGGCGAGGTAGTCAACATCTCCTAGCCACCGTGATGATGATGAGATAGAGACACGCAGACTCCAAATATACAGCAGCAGGCGAGGTAGTCAACATCTACTAGCCACCCTGATGATGAAGATGATGAGAGAGAGACGCAGACTCCAAATATACAGCAGCAGCAGGCGTCGTCAGGGTCGGGATCGAACCCACAACCTCCTGTAGACCAGGCGAGGTAGTCAACATCTCCTAGCCACCGTGATGATGATGATGAGAGAGAGACACAGACTCCAAATATTCAGCAGCAGCAGCAGCAGGCGTCGTCAGGGTCGGGATCGCACCCACGACCTCCTGTAGGCGAGGTAGTCAACATCTCCTAGCCACCGTGATGATGATGAGAGAGAGACGCAGACTCTATTATACAGCAGCAGGCATCATGGTCGAGATTGAACCCACGACCTCTTCCACACCAGGCGAGGTAGTCAACATCTCCTAGCCACTGTGATGATGATGATGAAAGAGAGACACACAGACTCCAAATATACAGCAGCAGGCGTCAGGGTCGGGATCGAACCCACGAACTCCTGCACACCAGGCGAGGTAGTCAACATCTCATAGCCACCGTGGGGGGTGGTGGGAACTCAATGTGCATCTCGCTCGCCACCCCAGCCAAGAGGCACAGGGGGAAGTAGTCTTCATTTGGACTGGCACCGCTATTTCCAGAGCAATCACACAACAACAACACACACACACACAAACACTAATGGCCCAATTAGAATTTGAGCTGAGCATGTAATTGGTTCAGCTTCAGGCGGGCCAAGTGTTGGCTAGGAGATGTTAATTACCTCGCCCGGGATGCAGGAGGCCGTGGGTTCTATCCCGTCCCCTGACACCTGCTGCTGTATAATTAGAGTTTGCGTGTCTCTCTCTGTCATCATCATCAGGGTGGCTTGGAAATGTTGACTAACACGCCTGGTGTGCAGGAGGTCGTGGGTTCAATCCCGACCCTGACGACGCCTGCTGTTGTAGATTTGGAATCTGCGTGTCTCTCTCATCATCATCATCAGGGTGGCTAGGAGATGTTGACTACCTCGCCTGGTATGCAGCAGGTCGTGGGTCCTGCTGTATATTTGGAGTCTGCGTCTCTCTCTCTCTCTCTCATCATCATCATCAGGGTGGCTAGGAGATGTTGACTACCTCGCCTGGTGTGCAGGAGGTCGTGGGTGCGATCCCGACCCTGACGCCTGTTGCTGCTGCTGCTCTACATTTGGAGTCTGCGTCTCTAATCATCATCAGGGTGGCTATGAGATGTTGACTACCTCGCCTGACCTACAGGAGGTCGTGGGTCCTGCTCTATAATTGGAGTCTGCGTGTCTCTCCATCCCCGTGGTCGCGTGGATTTGTCTCCGCTTCACAATCGGAAACGTGCGGGTTTATTTTTCTAGACCTGTTCGGCTACCCGCTGTAAAGCTCCACACACGACGACCGTGACGAGCCTCTTCCACCCTTGAGCCGCCATCGTTCTCGGTTCAAGTGTACCGTGCCAGTAAATGGAAAAAGCTGCACGACTCCAGGAAGTGGGCCCGAGTCTTGCCACAACGTGAGAGACAGTTTAACACTTTGGCAGGCTTTCGCGACCAATATTATTCATAATGAAGGTGGTTTCTTTTTTTTTAAAGTGAGATCGCGTTATTTATAAATGTGTCGAAACTCTCCACCACCCGACACGGCCCAATCAGCAAAATAAAGTGTCACCCTACTGCTGTTGCTGCTGCTCTATTTAAGACCGAGAGCAAGTGGAGAGGGCTTATACCATTCTGGCGAATTGCCCCATGATGCTGGATGTAATTACCAGCGAAACGTCACCGGAGCACTCAAGCTGTAAATGTTGTGGATTCACTCTTCAACGCACCGGTATGGGGCTAAAGCGGTGAACTAATTTTGTCATTTGTCAACGTGATACTTTATTTTTTGCTGATTGGCCGTGTCGGGTGGTGGAGGGTTACGACACATTTATAAATAACGCGATCTCACCCAAAAACACCTTTATTATGAACGCGAGAGACCTTTCGATTTAAAGCGTTCGTGACTGCAAGGATTCATCTTCTTTGGTTCTTTCGGTAAAGTCACCACCACGTGGAATGAGAATAAATTAATAAATTTATAAAATAAGACAATAAAATTCTCACGACGTTTCGGCCACAACACAAGGTGGCCTTCTTGTGTTGTGGCCGAAACGTCGTGAGAATTTTTAGTGTGTTATTTTATTTTTTATTAATTTATTATTTTATTCTCATTCCACGTGGTGGTGACTTTACCGAAAGAACCAAAGAAGGTGAGAGACCTTGGCCACACTCTTTGGTTCTATTGGGTAAAGTCACGTAGTAGGTAAAAAATAAAATAACAAAAAATCACGACGTTTCGGCCACAACACAAGCGGCCTTCATCAGGTGAAGGGACGATCCTGTCTGGAGGACAGCGCTGGAGTGGGAGAAGCCACGCTCAGACCACGACCTTTAAGCTGTGTGAGAAGAAAAACACCAAGCACCTTGACAAAGGAATTAGCTTATAATTTAGCATTGAAATGGCTCATTGAAATAGCTAAGTTAAAGTATACACATCCGCAGAGGTACCCCTTGACAAAGGAATTAGCATAGAATTTAGCATTGAAATAGCTGAGTGATTAGCTTGTAACTGGTCCTTGGCCAATCACAGCCAACGTCACTTGAGCGTGGACAAAAAGACCCAAGCCGAAACATAACATGTAAAAAATAACGTTTAAAAAAAGATGTATATTTTTTTTGTTATGATATAATATAGTATTGTCATCAGCATGACATAAGTGTACCAAGTTTTGCAGTCGATAAAGCATTGGGAAGCGGGTTAAAATTGAGTCACAAGATTTGGGGATACACCAACAACAGACAGGGTGAGTTAAATGAAAGCGTGTAAAAATAATGTTTAAAAATATTTATTTTTTATTTTTTATGATATAATATAGTATTGTCTTCAGTTTGACATCAGTGTACCAAGTTTTGCAGTCGATATCACATTGGGAAGTGGGTTAAAATTGAGTTGCAAGATTTGAGGATACACCAACAACAGACAGAGTGAGTTAAATGAAAGTGTGTAAAAAGATTCTTTAAAAATATATATTTTTATTTTTATGATATAATATAGCATTGTCATCAGTTTGACATCAGTATACCAAGTTTTGCAGTCGATATCACATTGGGAAGCGGGTTAATATTGAGTTACAAGATTTGAGGATACATCAACAACAGACAGGGTGAGTTAAATGAAAGCGTGTAAAAAGGTTCTTTAAAAATATTTATTTTTTATTTTTATAATATAATGTAGTATTGTCATCAGTTTGACATCAGTATACCAAGTTTTGCAGTCGATATCACATTGGGAAGCGGGTTAATATTGAGTCACAAGATTTGAGGATACAACAACAACCACAACAACCACAACAACCACAACAACCACCACAACAACAACAGACAGAGTGAGTACTAAAAAAATCTCTACACAGCGGCTGAGTATGGGGGCCTCGTCACCCGTTGGTGGCTGTCCATAAATGACGTCACGCAATTGTGAACGATTTTTTACCCCCCCCCTCGTCACACGGCGTCACAAAAAGTCAGACCTCCCCCCCCCCTCAAATATGACGTCACAAAGCTCTGCCCCGCCCCCCCCCCCCCCCCCCCATTCTTCAAATCGCTTTAAACTATTGTTGTCATTGTGAGTAGTTGCGTGTTTAGTGTGGCGCTGCAATTCTGATGTTGTAGGAGAAAACATTTATTACAAAGTCTATTTAATTAAGTAGAACGTGTTGTCCGTATTTATTTATAAAGTTGCGCATTTTGATGTGTGACGTCACATTTCTCAACACCCCCTGCCCCCCCCCCTCGTCACGCATCGTCACAAATGTCTGACCCCACCCCACCCACCCCCCACCCCTAGGTGCATGACGTCATTTGATCCGATATAAACCTTCCGTTTTAAACGTTGTGCTACTGACATTCTAAATGTTGTGGATTCACTCTTCAAGCCAAGGTCGTAATTATAATGTATAATAATTGATAGTTATAATATATAATAAAAAATACATTATTATAATATATAATAATGATATATAATTATAATATATGTAATATATAATTATAATTATCATATAGTATAATATATTGATAATATAATGATAAATTATAATATATAATTATAATATATAATAATATATAGCTATAATTATATTATTATATATTATTATAATATATTATAATATATAATTGTAATATATAATTATATAATCGTGGCATATACTGATATAATTATAACAGATAATTATAATTATATAATTAGATAATATATTATATATTATAAGTATGTATTATATATATTATAATATATAATGCATAATTATAATATATGATAACATATAATTATAATGCTATACTATTTAATGATAATATATTATAATATATAATTCTAATATATAATGATAATATATAATTATAACATATAATGATAACATATAATGATAATATATAATTCTAATATATAATAATGATATATAATTCTAATATATATGGGGGGGGCACATCCCCCCACAATATTGCTATAAAATTGATTTCTGTTTATATGATTGTGATTATGGTTGCACTTTATAAATCCCTAATCTCTGCCATTACATACAATGAATCAAGAAAAGGTAAAACTAAAATAAAAAAAACAGATGAATGTAAATACAATAACACTATGAGACATTATGGTAAAACATAAATAAAAAGTCCATCCTATTTGTTAGTGATTTTTTAAAATATTTTAGGCAGGAAATTAATTTTCAAATTACTGATTGGCCGTGCTGGGTGGTGGAGATTTTGCGACACAATTGTTATTGAATATTGACTTAAAGCTTTCGTGACTAGCAGGAATTCATATTCTTTGCGTCTTTCGGTAAAGTCACGTAGATAGAACGGTAAAATAATAAAACGTAAAAATGAAAATAAAGTGAATAAAAAATAATAATAATAATAATAAACAAAAATAATACTCAAGCGATCGAACCCAAAAGCCTTTATTATGATTCGTCCTTGTGGCGAAAGCGTGCCGCTATGTGTTAAACTAACACATTTAGTTGTGGCACGCATTGAAACGGCTGTACGCAGTATGGATCTGAAGACTCAATTCCCCTGTACAGGAATACAAGTCAACCGCATGGGTTGACAGGTTTGCTACTATACACTACACTATACACTACTACACACTACACTACTATACACTACACTAATATACACTACTATAGACTACAATACTATACACTACACTACTATACACTACACTACTATACACTACACTATACACTACTATATACTACACTACTATACACTACACTATACACTACTATGAATACACTACTATACACAACACTACTATACACTACACTACGATACACTACACTACTATACACTACACTATACACTACTATATACTACACTACTATACACTACACTAATATACACTACTATAGACTACACTACTATACACAACACTACTATACACTACACTACTATACACTACACTACTATACACTACACTACTATACACTACACTATACACTACTATAGAATACACTACTATACACTACACTATACACGACACTATACACTACTATACACTACACTACTATACACTACACTATACACTACACTACTATACACTACACTATACACTACACTATACACTACTCTACACTACACTACTATACACTACACTATACACGACACTACTATACACTACACTACTATACACTACACTATACACTACTATACACTACACTACTATACACTACACTACTATACACTACACTATACACTACACTACTATACACTACACTACTACACTATACACTACACTATACACTACACTACTATACACTACACTATACACTACTATACACTACACTACTATGCACTACACTACTATACACTGCACTACTATACATTACACTACTATACACTACACTATACACTACACAACTATCCACTACACTATGCACGACACAACTGTACACTACACTATGCACTACACAACTATACACTATACTATACATTACACAACTATCCACTACACTATACAATACACAAATATACACTACACTATACACTACACTATACTCTACACTATACACTACACTATACACTACTATACACTACACTATAGACTACACTGCTATACACTACACTATACACTACACAACTATACACTACACCAAACACCACTACTATACACCACACTATACACTACTATACACTCCACACTACACTAGGAAACACTACACTACTACACACCTGTCAACCGCTTATCAGGGCCCTACCTTATCACAGACCAATTCAAACCGCATTGGTCAACCCGTGCCACTTATCGATCTCAACGTTCACCCTACAAAGCCCGCATTGAAACGGCTGCACGCCGCGCAGACCTGCAAACTCAATTCGCCCATGCAAGAATACGGGAGGGGGATGGGGGGTGTGGAGGTTAATACACGTCTGGGTTGACAGCTGTGGTGGCAACGTGGAGTTGCCACCGCTGCCACCACCACCACCACCACCGCCTCCACCACCGGTCTAAGCCACGCTTTAAGCTCTCCCAATCCACGACCACAACCAACCAACCACTGCCAGCCGAGATTATCGTTTACGGAGTTTAACCTTTAATCATCCCACCCACCCACACCCCCCGCCCCGTTTAAGAGAGAGAGAGAGCGAGAATCATGGGGGCAGGCAGGCAGGCAGTAAACGGAGTCCTTTATAAAGTGCACCGGGCGCCCTTCTCAGCCCTTTGCGGTACCGATGGCTCAACTTCGTCTCACTTGCTGAATGATAAAAGGGGGTTTCGGGGGGGGGGGGGGTGGGTGGGGGAAAAAAATCGACTGCCCCCAGTGTTCTGAAACGCCACCTCCACTTTCATTGTGCCCCCCCCTCTCTCTCTCTCTCCCCTCCCACGTTCACCTCTACCCCCCCCCCACCACGCCCTGGACTAGACCAGAAAGCGTTTTAGGCACCACGGACAAAGCCTGGACCGGCTTCGGCACATTTTGGGGGGGGGGGCGTGGTGGGTGGGTGGGTGCCGGATTATCCCAGTAGCAAAAGTAGCTACATATGTAGTAGTAGTAGCTATGTAGTAGCTACTACTACTACTTATGTAGTAGTAGCTTATGTAGTAGTAGCTACGACACAAGTAGTAGTAGCTATGTAGTAGCTACTACTACTTATGTAGTAGTAGCTACTACACAAGTAGTAGTAGCTATGTAGTAGCTACTACTACTTATGTAGTAGTAGTAGCTACGACACAAGTAGTAGCTATGTAGTAGCTACAACACAAGTAGTAGCTATGTAGTAGCTACTACTACTTATGTAGTAGTAGCTACGACACAAGTAGTAGTAGCTATGTAGTAGCTACTACTACTTATGCAGTAGTAGCTACGACACAAGTAGTAGTAGCTATGTAGTAGCTACTACTTATGTAGTAGTAGCTACTATGCAGTAGCTACTACTACTTATGTAGTAGTAGCTACGACACAAGTAGTAGCTAACGGGCCTCGCACTCTCAAGGGGCCCCGCGCGAAATGCTTTCAAGCTATCAATTCCGGTTCAGCGATTCTGCACTTGCTCTATTACTATAGTACTATACCGCCTTCGACTTTTACCAACGACCGGGTGTTTAAGTCTAGCGATTTGTCGTATTATCTGGCTGTATAGAAAATGAAAACATACAATTACTTTACTGTGCAAGCAAAAAAATGCGTGTGCTTGAATGTTTACGTGGTTTGTTTTGTCCCCCCGTTAATTTAGGGCCCCTTTATGCTACAGTCACCGCAATAGCTTAATCCGGCACTGGGCTATCCAGGGGAGCTTTGTTGAGACTTCGTGCGCCTGGCCTGGCACCGGCGCCTCCAGGTGACGCCGGCGTCACCGGTGAGCGCGCATGGCACGTACCGCTGTTTGAGACTTCTTGCCACGAGGTCACCCATTGTGGCGCTCGGGACCTGCGTAAGGGCCCAGGTGCCCGAGCCCCATCGGCATGGGCTCATGCGTGGGGCCTTGCGTGGGGCCTTCCGTAGGGCCCATCAGCCATCTGGCCGAGTGGGCCCCAGCCACGGTTCTGGCTCAGGCTTCTCACAGCCAGGCAAGGCCTCACGCGGCCAACTCGATCGCTGCGCGGTTTCGACCTGGGCCCGTCCGAGGGATATTGCCTACCCGGTTTGTTTCGGGGTGGTGGCAAATCGATTAGCATCCAGGCCCGACGACTTCATTGTGATGGAGCGGATTTCGACGTTTAACACGTAGGAGGCTTTCACGACCAATGTCATCCTTGATCCAGATTTTGTTGGGGGGAGGGGGGGGGTGTTAGATCGTGTAAATATATAAATGTTGTGTCGTTTAACCGGCCACCACCCGACACAGCCAATTAGTAAGGGGTTTGTCACGTAAACAGAACGTAGCCAATTCTTCTCCGCAAATCTAAATGTGGCCTGATGAAGCTAGTTTTAATTACTTGCGAAACGTCGTACTCAGATTGTAAATGTTGTGGCTTGGCTGTCCAACACGCCAGTATAGTGCTGTACTAGTATACTACACTATACACTATACTATAGACTACACTATACACTACACACTACACTATACACTAGTGCTGTACTAGTATATTACACTATACACTACACTATACACTAGTGCTGTACTAGTATACTACACTATACACTACACTATACACTAGTGCTGTACTAGTATACTACACTATACACTACACTATACACTAGTGCTGTACTAGTAACGAATTGGCACGCTCTGTTTACGTGACAAACCTTACTAATTGGCCTTATCGGGTGGTGGCGGGTTTAATGACACATTTATATATTTACGCGATCTAACCCCCAAAAAAAGCTGTGTTATGGATTTCAACGTTTTCGACATCCAAAGATCCCGTGGCGTCGTTAGCACTGTAATAGGATAAAATTAATGATAAATTATGTTTGATGTTTTTAGGCCCATATATGGAGTGATGGGGCGTGGCTTTGCCCACTGAAGGAATACTGGAACGGGAATCGACCGATTTTTAACGATACGAACTTTGATCCGTGCTTGATCCACGCCTAAATATTTTTAAATCGTTAGAGTGGTCCCCAGTCGCGCGATTTCTGGCACCGAATGAAACAATTTGTTGTTCGAACGACGCCACAGGAAGCCACCCCCTTGATGTTGATTGGCTTCCTTCAATATTAACATAACTCATCATTAATTCTGTCATGGTTTCACTTCATCCTGTTACAGCGCATTGCCGGATCTGCCACAGGGTACACAGCTTGATCCATGCTCCATCCATGCTCGAACACATAGCCGTGATATTTTAGAATGCGCATTTAAAAAATCGTTAAAGTGATCCCTTGTCGCATGATTTCCAGACCTAAAGAGACGATTTGTGAATCGAAAAACCCATAACAGGCCTCCACTTGCCGCTGATTGGCTTCCTTCCACACGACCATAATTCATAATTGATTCTTGCCGCGGATTCCTTTCATCCTGTTACAGCGCCACGGTTCACATTCAAACGATTACACCGCAGGTTATTATTATTCTTTTTTTTTACTCAACTGTGGATGATACACACGGGCAAGCGGTCGCCTCCTTTCCCCCCTCGTTTACTGCGACGAAACGCACACGCGCCGATCCTGTCACCAGCGAAATTCACTCAAGAACCAACCGACGACGACAACGACGACAAACAACGACGGGAAAAACGACGATCCGAATTTACATAAACCACCACCCCCACCCGCTCAAAAATACAAGTGCTTTTACTCAAGACGTCGTACGGGACGACCCGTACCGACGGCGAGAACGCGAGAAGTAACAAACGGAAAGCGAATATTTAACGACGACGACAAAAGTGGTTAAAAATTACTCGCGACGACGGACCCGCGCGGGGGGTGGGAGACACCGGGGCGGACAGCGCCGTGTGCTCGCCACACTTCGCCGGCGACGGACGGATGGACGGACGGAATGTTCCGGTTCCTGTTCCATCGGTCAGTGCGACGGTTCGAAGACGGCCAGCCGGGAGATGTCCGTGTTTTTTTTTTTGCGGGAGATCCGAGAGCTGGCGGTCTGAATGGAGCCGGGAGAGGCGGAGATGTGGCTACAAAACATTTTGGGATGGAAACGGGTTGAACCACGGGGAGGGAATTCCAGACACCGGGGTCGTTGATGTGGTTATTGGGGGGGCAGCAGAGGAGATCGAGTGACTGACCCCTTGGGTTTGTATGTAGAGGCAAAGGCGGTCGAGTTTTTATTCATGGCTACGCCACCTTTATTAGGCGTGCAGTGCTGGCCCTCATAGGTGCTCGCTCACAGCACTTGCTCCAAGAGCTTTTGGTAGGCTGCATGGGAAATCTCTGTCTCTTGTGTGCGTGCGTGTGTGTGACTTCATGCCATAAGGATGCCATCATGGCACTCAGGACCTGCTTAAGTGTCCGAAGGACCAGCCCAGTCAGTGTGGGCTCACACGTGGACCTTCCTTCAGTCATCTGACCTCCAGTAGAGAGATAACTTCTTTCCCAACGTATGTAGCCAACCATGTAAGACCGGAGGTGCTGGCAGGAATATGAGGTGCTAATTGGGTTTGGGAGAACCTCCCCCATTGGTGAGAGGAGGTTCACACTGGACGTGACCCTGGGTTTGCTGGATTGAAGCGTGCAAATGTGTGAGTCTCTTCAGTTCGTACGGCGTTGGAACAAAGCAAGGGAGCAGTACATTAGAACAACGCGCGTTGTTGTGGAATGTGCCCGGGCTGAATCCGACAGGCTACCCTGGTTAATGCCGCGACGCGGGAATCAACCGTAGCAATCAGTGCAACTAACCCGTGCACCGTCCGCTTCACTCGCAGCAACGGGCATTTGAAGATCCCGTGAAGTCATTTCTGAACGAGCGGGAGGGATGCAGTGGATAATATGAGTTGGAGACTGCACATTATCCCACGGAGTGCAGTCTTCAACCCTTATTGACCACTCGCTCCCCTTCAGGCCTACGTTGTTTGTGCTGTGAAAAAAAAACCATTTGTCTGAAATGGCAGCATTATTAAGGAATGTGTCGAGTATTTGTTTTTTTTGTCACTGCTTCCAGCTACAATTTGGAGCCGACGGGGAGGGGGGGGGGAATTTGAGAATTGGCGGCGCGGTTTCTTGGCACGTGCCTCGGTGTGAGTCCAAAGTTTGACGGCGATACTCCAGATTGCCTCTGTGGCGTTTTTTTGTTTGTTGTTGTTGCGGTGAGAGGTTCGTGAAGTTTTGTACACGGGAGAGAGAGTCGATGGACTTGGGGTCGTGACTATGGATACGGCCTGACTCAGGCTTGGCCTCTAACACAGCCCAGCTCAGGCTTGGCCTCTATCATGGCCCAGTTCAGGCTTGGTCTCTAACATGGCCCAGCCCAGGTTTGGCCTCTAACATGGCCCAGCCCAGGTTTGGCCTCTAACACAGCCCGGCTCAGCATTGGCCTCCAACGCGATCCGGCTCAGGACAGGCCTCTAGCACGGCCCAACTCAGGCTTGAGTCGCTCAGTTGCTTCCAAAGGCGCAACGAGCGGCTCATCCGTGGCCTGGCCCCGGCCTCGAGCTCGCGGAGAACCGCCGTGCTCAGGCTGCGCTCAGGTTAAGTGGCGTGGCTTTTAAGCCAGGCCCAAATCTGAGCCAAACCACGCCTGTGAACCAGGGGCCTGAGTGTGTGTCGCGAGCGCACGGGAAAGGTTTGTGCGCTTGCCTTGTCGCTGGCACACAAGCGTAAGTGTGCCTTTGTTGCTCTCACAGGCGAACTGCCGCGACCGCGATTCCATTGACGAAGGCCGCAAATTCTGTAAACACCAGGCCCTGATAAAATCCAACAATCCAACAAAAATACCGACGAGAATTAACGCCCCCCACCACCACCACCCCCCGCAACCCCCGTTAAGTATTAGAAGGCGGTTAACGCGTTAAAAGATACAGGCGGAGCTCTGCTATTTCTTGCTCAAAGCAGCCCCTTTTAAGAGCGTTGTGGCCTACTCGTCCAAGCCGGCTTGGCATCTTGGAAGGGATGGGAGTGGCCACATTTTAACCCCCCGGCGCCGGGTGGGGACGGAGGCCGTGACGGTGTTGCGGGGCTTGCGCCATTGTTTCGACTTCCTTTGCTTGGAGACAGGATCGAACCAGGTGATCTCCGGAGTTCCCAGCGTTGTTGACCATCACACCACCGCAGCAGCAGCAGCAGCAAGCAGCAGCAGCAGCGAGCATGCCTGCATGTGTATCGGTGTGTGTGTGTGAGCATGCGTGATTGATCAAGGGGGCCTCAAAGTAGCCAGCTCCCGTGAGTGGATCGCAAGCCCGGTCCGCTAACCGTGACACCGGCGGCGGCGGCAACATCCCTTGATTAAACATCTTGCGGGACAACCACGATGGCGGCGGCGGCGGCGACGAGGACGACGACGTCGGCGGAGGACGTCGGCGCCCGCGATCGGAAATTTGTGCCAACAGACGACGATAGCCGCCTCCGTTTCGTGGGGGGCGCGAGCAAACGATGCGAAATCCGAAACAGTCTCTCCGTTGTGCACCCGGCCCGTGCTACTGCGACTCCCCACCTCCTTCCCCCCTACCCCTCCCCCCCACCCCCCGCCAACTCTCTGTTCATCACCGGCGGGATTTAAAACTTTGTGCAAAGATATTGCCGTCGGGGCCCAGCAGGGGCGGCCTTGTAAAAGTCCTGGCCGCGGTTTGACGTCGTGACGCGGTGGCGGCCGGGGTCCTGACCCAGTGGAGGCCGGGGTCCTGACCCAGTGGCGGCCGGGGTCGTGACCCAGTGGCGGCCGGGGTCGTGACCCAGTGGCGGCTGGGGTCCTGACCCAGTGGCGGCCGGGGTCCTGACCCAGTGGAGGCCGGGGTCCTGACCCAGTGGCGGCCGGGGTCGTGACCCAGTGGCGGCCGGGGTCGTGACCCAGTGGCGGCTGGGGTCCTGACCCAGTGGCGGCCGGGGTCCTGACCCAGTGGCGGCCGGGGTCCTGACCCAGTGGCGGCCGGGGTCGTGACGCGGTGGCGGCCGGGGTCACCGTTAAACCTCCCAGAATCCTTGCGCGCTGCTGGCACTGTTGGAGGCTCGGACGTCACCGAGGGAAGTCTTGGGGGGGGGAAGAAGTTCACGAGGACCCGGTCGCCAGTGCAGGGCCTCCCAGACGACGGGGTTGGTGGTGGGTGGGAGGGTGGGGCGGCCTTCTGGGGGAGCCACCATGTCGGGCCGCTAGACGTAGCCCTGCCGGGCGTACGTCTGCCCCTCCATGTCGAGGATCGTCCGTGGGGTGGCAGTGCTGATCGGGGTCGCCGCACGCGCCGCCGAGTACTTGAACGTGTGGTCTCTGCGGAGTGCATGGGGGAGGGTGGATGGGGAGGGGGGGGTACCAACACTTTACCCCACCGGTGCACGTGACCTGCGATTCCAGGCCAAACAATTGCTGATGCCCCCGCTCAGCATTGCTCGCCGCTGTCGGAGTGACGCTCATTGAGTCACCACGCGAACGGGAGGGCGACCGCTGTGACCTCACAATGGACCGTTGTGACTTCACAATGGACACGTGGTGTAGCAGCAAAGCCAACACGTGGACACCACGCCTCCTTCCCACGTCACTCGGTCCGTGCATGTGAAATGCACAAGCATTGTTATTTCACTCATCCCGTCAGCCACACACACACACACAGACACACCGCCACGGCGATGGTTCACCGTGAGGACGACCACCATTGACTCTCCTCGTGAGTGGCCACGATGTAGGTCAAGCAGGCCAGGCCCTCGTTCTGAGGGCAAAGGTTTTGATAAGGGAACCTCTGCTCCGAACTCTGACCTTGCGCGTGACGCAAGGCATCGAGGCTCAGCCCAGTTACCTCTGCGTAGACGAACGGGCCCCAGTACAGCAGACGCAGCACAGCAAGCCGCCGCCTAAGATGGCCAGACCCGAGCCGGCCCAGCCCATGTACAGAGCCGGCCCCAACTCATACCTGCAGGCAAAAGACAAAGATATGTTTGTCCCACGTATAGCCTCAACAGACTTTTGGGGCAAGTTGCTGTTCGCAATTTGTAGCACCTATGGAGGCCGGCCGACACCTTTGCACACGAGGGGGTGGATGGCCAACACCACGCCCGCCCACCGGCCCTGCTGCCTTTGTGTACACGCACAGGTACCTGTGTACACACACAGGTACCTGTGTGTGTACACACACACACACAGGTACTTGTGTACATACACAGGTACCTGTGTACACACACAGGTACTTGTGTACACGCGCAGGTATTTGTGTACACACACAGGTACTTGTGTACATACATACACACACGTACACAGGCTCAGGGTTGAGGTTATGGTCAGGGTTTGGACCTGTGTGTGCTGGATTGATAGTGCCAGGGTCAGGACCTGTGTGTGCTGGATTGATAGTGTCAGGGTCAGGGTCAGGACCTGTGTGTGCTGTATTGATAGTGCCAGGGTCAGGTTCAGGTCCTGTGTGTGCTGGATTGTTAGTGTCAGGGTCATGACCTGTGTGTGCTGGATTGATAGTGTCAGGGTCAGGTTCAGGACCTGTGTGTGCTGGATTGTTAGTGTCAGGGTCATGACCTGTGTGTGCTGGATTGATAGTGTCAGGGTCAGGTTCAGGACCTGTGTGTGCTGGATTGATAGTGTCAGGGTCATGACCTGTGTGTGCTGGATTGTTAGTGTCAGGGTCAGGACCTGTGTGTGCTGGATTGTTAGTGTCAGGGTCAGGGTCATGACCTGTGTGTGCTGGATTGATAGTGTCAGGGTCAGGGTCATGACCTGTGTGTGCTGGATTGTTAGTGTCAGGGTCAGGACCTGTGTGTGCTGGATTGTTAGTGTAAGGGTCAGGGTCATGACCTGTGTGTGCTGGATTGATAGTGTCAGGTTCAGGTTCAGGACCTGTGTGTGCTGGATTGATAGTGTAAGGGTCAGGGTCAGGACCTGTATGTGCTGGATTGTTAGTGTCAGGGTCAGGGTCAGGACCTGTGTGTGCTGGATTGATAGTGTTAGGGTCAGGGTCAGGACCTGTGTGTGCTGGATTGATAGTGTCAGGGTCAGGGTCATGACCTGTGTGTGCTGGATTGTTAGTGTCAGGGTCATGACCTGTGTGTGCTGGATTGATAGTGTCAGGGTCAGGGTCAAAGGCTCCTGCGAGGTCAGCACAAGCACTCACTTTGTGCCGGCGTAGAAGGGGTCGAAGAATTCCGCAACCACCTGCGCCGCGTACCACGACACCGCGATGATGGCGCTCAGCCCTGCCGGACACGCAAAAGACAAAGGTCCCCCGTGTAGCCTTAAAAGATTGTTGGGGCAAGCGCTGTTAACGAGCACCTACGAGGGCCGGCACGCCTTTGTCTCCACAGTGACGATGTTTACACACCGCACCAGGTACTCATTTGAGGCTGAGTCGCACACACGCATGCACGGGTAAAGCTCCTCCATGTAGCCTTGACAGACTGTTTTGGGGGCCAAGCGCTGTCCAGCGGCCACGGGCGCGGTCTCTCACCTTCCAGGATGTAGATGATGCCCGCGGAGAAGACGATGCGACCCTTCACCTCGGCGTCGCTGCTCACGATGTTGGTGCAGCGCATGCCCAGGAAGGCGAGCAGCGTGCCGAAGAATCCGAGCACGATCGCCGTGATGACCAGAGCCCGGCACGCCTGCACGTGGCCTGGTGTACATTGGGGGGCGGACGGGGAGGGCAGGCGGACAGACCGGGTTTAGATGGGCGGAGGGTTAGACGGACGGACAGAGGGTTAGATGGATGGACCCACGGATGGACGGATGGAGGCACAGACGGACGGAGGGTCAGACAGATAGATGGACAGAGGGTTAGACGGACTGGTCAGACGGAGGGTTAGATTGACGGACGGCTGGAAGTATTATCTACAGAACAACGGACGGATGGTTTTACAGACGGCCTGCTGGATGGATGGGTAGGTGAACGCATGGAAAAGACAAACGGACAGATTCGCGCACAGACGGCGAGACGGACGAACGCGCGGATGGATAGACAAGAGTCAGCATGGACCTAGAGATGGGTAGAAGGTCAGACAGACGGGCAAATAACTCGACTTGGCTTTACGGCCCCAATAAACATTCAAAGGGGCCCTTGTCTGCGCATGGCCGTGATGTCAAATCAGCGTCTGAATTATCGCTGCGAGCAGACTAAAGCCCTGGGGACTCTGGATTTGCTGAAGTAATCTCGAGATAACGCCAAGAGCTCTGAGCAAACACCACGGGCGTTGGGGGGTTGGGGGGTTGTGGGGGGGGGATGAGGTAACGATTGCCACAGAGACGGTGAGACAACGTGGCCTGACCGATCTCGGCCGCTTTACGACTGTCATCCTCGTCTCCGACTGATAGGCCATCCAGCTGACGGCGCTAATTGGTGTACCGCGAGGCCAAGGCGGCCGGGGGTTGGGGGTTGTGGCGTGGGCGGCGCAGCATGGCGGCCCAGGGTCAGAGGTCGGACCGGTGCCCGAGGTTGGTAGGGGCCCGGCGGACGGTGAATGTTCGCTGGCGACGTGAGACCGGCGCTCCTTAGCCGCAAGCCAACGTCGGTTTAGCTATTAAATTAATAAGACAGTGAAAGAAAGTTCGTATTTTTTAGCCCCACTGAGCTGCGTGGCTCCCTTTTATTCTTTTCTTTTCAAGATTTGAAGCTTTCGCGACTGCAAGGATCCACACTCTTTGGTTCTATTCGGTAAAGTCACGTAGTAGGTAAAAAAAATAAAACAACAGTAATCACGACGTTTCGGCCGCAACACAAGTGGCCTTCATCAGGTGAAGGGACACGTGCTGTCACGAAGACAGCGTTGGAATTGAGAAAGTCAAGCCCAGGTCGAGTCCTTTAAGCTGTGTGGGAGGAAACCAAACGCTTTGACAAAGGAATTAGCGTAAAGTGCTGATAGAGCGCCTAACACGGGGGAGGGGGAGGGGAGATTACAAACGTTGTTTTGAAGGGAAATAAGCTGCTGCGAAAGTTTGGTATATCACTACTTGTATAAATATACTGTACCATTGGAAATTAGTTTGGTATGATTTAGAACATCTTTCCAATGATTGCTTAATTTGAAAGCATCTTCTCGGTTGAAATTGTGTCTGTGTTTTCTTTTACAGAAGCGACCCTGGCGTCTCTCGCGAACAATAGCTCAACGAAGTTGGCCTATCCATCATCATCATCACCACGTGGACATTTAAAGCAGTAGCCAGATACTCGAAACGCGTGTTTACTAAATGTGCAGGGGAAAAACCCCGGAGGAAACCGGAGAAAAAAATATCCACGCGACCATGGAGAGAGAGAGAGGGAGAGAGAGAGAGACGCAAACTCCGAATATACAGCAGCAGGCATCGTCAGGGTCGGGATCGAACCCACGATCTCCTGCATACCAGGCGAGGTAGTTAACATCTCCTAGCCACCGTGATGATGATGATGAGAGAGACACGCAAACTCCGAATATACAGCAGCAGGCGTCGTCAGGGTCGGGATCGAACCCACGATCTCCTGCATACCAGGCGAGGTAGTCAACATCTTGTAGCCACCGTGATGATGATGAGAGAGAGAGATGCAAACTCCGAATATACAGCAGCAGGCGTCGTCAGGGTCGGGATTGAACCCGTGACCTCCTGTATACCAGGCGAGGTAGTCAACATCTCCTAGCCACCGTGATGATGACGAGAGAGAGAGAGACGCATACTCCAAATATACAGCAGCAGGCATCGTCAGGGTCGGGATTGAACCCGTGACCTCCTGCACACCAAGCGAGGTAATTAACATCTCGTAGCCACCGTGATGATGATGATGAGAGAGACACGCAAACTCTGAATATACAGCAGCAGGCGTCGTCAGGGTCGGGATCGAACCCACGATCTCCTGCATACCAGGCGAGGTAGTCAACATCTTGTAGCCACCGTGATGATGATGAGAGAGAGAGACGCAAACTCCGAATATACAGCAGCAGGCGTCGTCAGGGTCGGGATTGAACCCGTGACCTCCTGTAGACCAGGCGAGGTAGTCAACATCTCCTAGCCACCGTGATGATGACGAGAGAGAGAGAGAGACGCATACTCCAAATATACAGCAGCAGGCATCGTCAGGGTCGGGATTGAACCCGTGACCTCCTGCACACCAAGCGAGGTAATTAACATCTCGTAGCCACCGTGATGATGATGATGATGAGAGAGACGCAAACTCCAAATATACAGCAGCAGGCATCGTCAGGGTCGGGATTGAACCCGTGACCTCCTGCACACCAGGCGAGGTAGTCAACATCTCCTAGCCACCGTGATGATGATCGAACCCACGACCTCCTGCATACCAGGCGAGGTAGTCAACATCTCATAACCACCGTGATGATGATCGAACCCACGACCTCCTGCACACCAGCCGAGGTAGTCAACATCTCCTAGCCACCGTGATGATGATGATGATCGAACCCACGACCTCCTGCATACCAGGCGAGGTAGTCGACATCTCCTAGCCACCGTGATGATGATCGAACCCACGACCTCCTGCACACCAGGCGAGGTAGTCAACATCTCGTAGCCACCGTGGCGCCGATGTTACCGACGTCGGCGCATCACCTGGGCGTGCAGCGGCCCCGAGCCCTCTGGCGTAACAGGTCGATGCTTTTGCTCTCACGCTTTGCAACGGGGGTTCGACGCGACGATGCCATGAGGCCTGGCCTGCGTGAAAGTGGGGCGGGTCACGGCTTCCGGCACGGGGATTTTTCCAGTGGCAATTTAAACTCGAGTGAGAAGTCGTCGTTGTCGTTGTTGTTTTGCTATTGAGAGCAAGACATCGGGATCCACCCGCTCCCCACTCCACTCCACTCCTCACTCGCTCACTCACACGTGGGGGGGAGGGGGGTCATGATGACTCTCGTGGTGGTGATTTCCGGCACTGGTGAAACTCGCGACACGACCGCCCGGTCGATCCGTTCGATGGGCGGCCTCCGGAAACAAAATCCCCGGCGGGCGAGCTCGCGAGGCGCTCGGACGGCACGTCAGGTCGCGGACGCCTCGCGTTCTTGCAGTCGCTTGCAGAGTCCCCGCAAACACGACGTGCACAGAGAAGGGGACTGGAGAATGGAGAGGAGGTGAAGAGGAGGTGAAGAGGAGATGAAGAGGAGGTGAGGCAGAAGGAGGAGGAGAAACGAAGAACGAAGAGAGGAAGATCTTCTTTGGTTCTTTCGGTAAAGTCACCACGTAGAATGAGAATAAAATAATAAATTGATAAAATAAAATAACGCAATTAAATTCTCACGACGTTGATGAAGGCCGCTTGTGTTGTGGCCGAAACGTCGTGAGCATTTTATTGTGTTATTTTATTTTATCAATTTATTATTTTATTCTCATTCCACGTGGTGGTGACTTTACCGAAAGAACCAAAGAAGATGAATCCTTGCAGTCACGAAAGCTTTAAATCGAAAGAAGAGAATAAGAATGAAGAAGAATGAAGAGAATAAGAATGAAGAATCAGAAGTACGAAGAATAGAAGAATAATGAGAATAAGAATGAAGAATGAAGAGAAGAAAAGGAATGAAGAGAAGAAGAATGAAGAGAAGAAGAGGAATGAAGAAGAATGAAGAGTAGAAGAAGAATGAAGAGAATAAGAATGAAGAAGCAGAAGAATGAAGGATGGAAGAATAATGGGAAGAAGAAGAATGAAGAGAAGAAGAATGAAGAAAAATGAAGAAAAATGAAGAGTGGAAGAATGAAAAAGCAGAAGAATGAAGAATAATGAGAAGAAGAATGAAGAGAAGAAGAATGAAGAGAAGAAGAGGAATGAATGAAGTGGAGGAGAATGAAAGCACGAATGAAGAAGCGAGAAGAGCGGGAGGAAGAATTGAAACTCGAGTTGCGTCAACGAATCGAACAATAATCGTCGGTCCCGCAAGCGCCGCTTTGCCCCGATCCCCCGGCCTTTGAGAGCGACTCTCAGGACCCCGGCACCCCTCACGCCGCACGGCCCGATGAGGAGACGGCGCCGCCGCTTCCGCCGATCCCCGGCGAGACATCCGGCGTCTAAAAAAATAAATAAAAAATGAAACGACCCCCGGAAGGGCCGGGCCCCGAGCGCCCTGGGCCCAGCCGCGTGAACTCCTCCCCGGCCCCTCGCCAGCCGCCCCCTTTTCCCTCGCCGAGGGCCGAGCCCATCGGGTAATGGCGGGCGATCGCCGGCGGCGGCTGGCCGCGTCGAACGCCCGAATTTGATCGCCGAGGACGGGCATCGAGGGTCAGTTTCAGGTTCTCGCAGGGCCTAGGCAATTCTGTCTAGTAGACCTTCAGCGATGGCTGCCTACGGTTTGTCGCCGCCGCCGCCGCTGCCGCCGCCCAGCATCGCTGCCACAGCTACCGGCGCTGTCACCGCGCTTGATTCTCAAGCGTTCAGGCGCCGTCCAGCCGGCCGGAGAGATGCCGTTACTGCTGGCGCGTTGTGCGGAAGGGCACCATTTGCAGGTGTTTATTTGCTCATCTTGCGGTGAAATGAAGGGGAAAAAAAAACCACTGGAAAAAAGTTAATCTCCGCCGTTAATTTCTCCCTCGCCTCATGAAACAAAGACAAAAAAGCAATTGACGTTAACGCGACTCTGCCTCTGTCTATGCACACCGTGCACTATTCTTGCAATCCATGAATGTATATTCATTCAAGAGGATATCTTGGTAACGTTGTTCTTTTCTTTTTATCATACAAGCCAAAAAGCACACATGGGTGGAGTTTTTTTTTCCGTAGGCCCTTTAAGTTTCCGTAGGCCCTAGGCACAAGTGGCTACTGTGGTCTGCTGGATGATACGGCTCTGGTGGGTGCCCGAGTGGGTCCATGACCCATGGACTTGGGCAGGAAGTGACTGGTCGGCATGGACCACGCCAACGATTGTAGGGATTCGTATTATTTGGGTCTTTTGGTAAAGTCACGTAGATAGGCTCAAAGGAAATAAGAAACAAACGAAAAAAATATTCGTTAAAAACTACGACGTTTCGGTCGCAACACAAGCGTCCGTCATCGGGAAGAAAATAATTGGGGGAGATATCCGCTGAGGCAGACTGTTTTAAAGGTTTAAAATGTGCGTAGCCCAAGGGTCATGAACGGAGTGGGCGGGGCTGGTTATGTTAATGTGAGAAATTAGCATAATGTTAATGTGAGACCGGAGGGCGACCACTATGAGGGTTCGGAGGTGGTGGCTATGTTAAGGAGGCTGATAGGCCTTCTGTACAGCCCACATGGGCTTGTAATCACCGACATGCTGCTCAGGCATCGGCATATCCCATACAATGTCACGGTTGCTCTCCGGGTGCAAGAAAGGCCATCCGCTGGACTATTTATTGCGATGGAACAGCAAACGCGGGCCCACGTCCTTGACACCAGCACCTACCGTGGCGGTGAATCAACTCATGGCCGTCGGTTTATCGTCTTATCTTATCCTATTTTAGATTTATTGAGCACCTCAGCACAGGGCACGCTCCATCACAAAGTTTAAAAAGCGGCAAGAAAAAACAGGGTGATTCAGATGAAAAAAGGCGTGCAAGGGTCGAGGAATTATTGACCGTGACAGGGGGGCTCATGAGTAGCTCTTTTTCAGAAGCGACCTGGTTATCAGAAATGATAGCTCGCACGCAGTGGTGGCTTACCATCATCATCAGCATCACGTGCACATTTGTAGCGGTAGCGAAATGCTCGAAACGCCGCGACGTCGATTCTACATGTGGAGGGGGAAGAAACTGGCGGACCCGTAGGGAAATCCACGCGAGCACAGGGAGAGAGCCGACTCCAGATATACCGCAGCAGGCATTGTCAGGGTCGGGATCCAACCCACGACCTCCTGCACACCAGGCGAGGTAGCCAACGTCTCCTAGCCACCGTGATGATGATGATGAGAGAGAGAGAGAGACGCAGACTCCAAATATACAGCAGCAGGCATCGTCAGGGTTGGGATCGAACCCACGACCTCCTGTATACCAGGAGAGGTAGTCAACATCTCTTAGCCACCGTGATAATGATGATGATGAGAGAGAGACACGCAGACTTCAAATATACAGCAGGCGTCAGGGGTCGGGATCGAACCCACGACCTCCTGTAGACCAGGCGAGGTAGTCAACGTCTCCTAGTCACCATGATGATAATGAGAGAGAGAGACGCAGACTCCAAATATACAGCAGCAGGCATCGTCAGGGTCGGGATCGAACCCACGACCTCCTGTATACCAGGAGAGGTAGTCAACATCTCTTAGCCACCGTGATAATGATGATGATGATGAGAGAGAGACACGCAGACTTCAAATATACAGCAGGCGTCAGGGGTCGGGATCGAACCCACGACCTCCTGTAGACCAGGCAAGATAGTCAACGTCTCCTAGCCACCGTGATGATGATGATGAGAGAGAGAGAGACACGCAGACTCCAAATATACAGCAGCAGGCATCGTCAGGGTCGGGATCCAACCCACGACCTCCTGTATACCAGGCGAGGTAGTCAACATCTCCTAGCCACCATGATGATGATGAGAGAGAGAGAGAGACACGCAGACTTCAAATATACAGCAGGCGTCAGGGGTCGGGATCGAACCCACGACCTCCTGTAGACCAGGCAAGATAGTCAACGTCTCCTAGCCACCGTGATGATGATGATGAGAGAGAGAGAGACACGCAGACTCCAAATATACAGCAGCAGGCATCGTCAGGGTCGGGATCCAACCCACGACCTCCTGTATACCAGGCGAGGTAGTCAACATCTCCTAGCCACCATAATGATGATGAGAGAGAGAGAGAGACGCAGACTCCAAATATACAGCAGCAGGCATCGTCAGGGTCGGGATCGAACCCACGACCTCCTGTAGACCAGGCGAGGTAGTCAACATCTCATAGCCACCGTGATAATGATGATGATGAGAGAGAGACACGCAGACTTCAAATATACAGCAGGCGTCAGGGGTCGGGATCGAACCCACGACCTCCTGTAGACCAGGCAAGGTAGTCAACGTCTCCTAGCCACCGTGATGATGATGATGAGAGAGAGACACGCAGACTCCAAATATACAGCAGCAGGCATCGTCAGGGTCGGGATCCAACCCACGACCTCCTGTACACAAGGCGAGGTAGTCAACATCTCCTAGCCACCGTGATGATGATGATGAGAGAGAGAGACGCAGACTCCAAATATACAGCAGCAGGCATCGTCAGGGTCGGGATCCAACCCACGACCTCCTGTAGACAAGGCGAGGTAGTCAACATCTCCTAGCCACCGTGATGATGATGATGATGAGAGAGAGAGACGCAGACTCCAAATATACAGCAGCAGGCATCGTCAGGGTCGGGATCGAACCCACGACCTCCTGTAGACCAGGCGAGGTAGTCAACATCTCCTAGCCACCGTGATGATGATGAGAGAGAGACACGCAGACTCCAAATATACAGCAGCAGGCATCGTCAGGGTCGGGATCCAACCCACGACCTCCTGTATACCAGGCAAGGTAGTCAACATCTCCTAGCCACCGTGATAATGATGATGATGAGAGAGAGACGCAGACTTCAAATATCCAGCAGGCATCGTCAGGGTCGGGATCGAACCCACGACCTCCTGTAGACCAGGCGAGGTAGTCAACGTCTCCTAGTCACCGTACGGTGTCGTTTTTGTTGGCATGGAACGTGCTGGGTTTTCACGTTTTTGTTGGCTGCGCTTGTGCACCCAGTGGCAACGCGGCGGCGGTGGCGGCGGCGACAGCGGCACCAAATAATTGTGCCAACGTTAGGCCCGGCGTTTGGAACGTTTGCCCGGCCAGGTGGACGGATGGAAAGACTATCTATGGAACAACGGACGGATGGATTTACATACGGCTGGCTGGCTGGATGGATAGGTTAATGCATGGAAGGACAAACATCCAGGTGGATGGATGGAAAGACGGTCTGTTGAACAACGGATGGATCGATTTACAGACCGCTGGCAGGATGGATCAATAAGTGAACGCATGTAAAGAGTCTACATCATGAGGCCTCCTTTGCCAGTACCAAAATATACTCATAGGGGTTTTTTCCCCTTTCATCTGGCAACAAAACTGACACCTTTTGCAAGGAATCGTGTTTACATTAACCGCAATACTTGCAGTCAAATGCAAACAACGAAACAATACTCTGATAACTTATGCATTGCAAAACCAGCCAGGCCAACAATACAGTTAGACACTTGCCTGGCGGACCACGAATTTCTGAAATTCTATGGAACAACGGGCGGATGGATTTACATGCGGCTGGCTGGATGGATAATTTCTGAAATTCGTGGTCCGCCAGGCAAGTGTCTAACTGTGATGTTGGCCTGACTGGGTTTTGCATCACGTAATTTTTTTCTTAGGTTTGTTGAATTCTCGCCTCTCATCTTCTTGTTGTATTTACCTCCGTGTAAGTTTAACGCTCTCTGTGTGTTGCGTTGATGTCGCCCTCTATGCTCCCTCGCTATTTGTTTTTTTTACACCTGATGAAGATCGCTTGTGTTGCGGTCGAAACGTCGTGATTGGTTTATTTTATTTTAATAGAATTTCATGGTATTCCTACCGTAGGAATACCATAAAATCACTCATTGGTTGCTCGAAAAAAACAATGAGTAATTTATGCAGTCACGAAAGCTTTAATTCTTGATTAAACTTATGCATTTCTGTGACCAGTCGCAAGCTAATCACTCAGTTATTTCAATGCTAAATTCGCCTAGTTATTTCAATGCTAAATTCTCCTGTTTGATTTGTACTAGTTGCCTCGGTGAATGTATATGCTCTGACTTTAACATAGCTATTTCTGTGACCAGTTACAAGCTAATCACTCGGCTATTTCAATGCTAAATTCTATGCTAATTCCTTTGTCAAGGAATGCCTCAGCGGATGTGTATACTTTAGCTTAGCTATTTTTAATGAGCCATTTCAATGCTAAATTCTATGCTAATTCCTTTGTCAAGGGGTGCCTTTGCGGATGTGCATGCTTTAACTTTAACATAGCCTTTTCTGTGACCAGTCACAAGCTAATCACTCAGCCATTTCAATGCTAAATTCTATGCTAATTCCTTTGTCAAGGCGCTTTGTTTCTTCTCACACAGCTTAAAGGTCGTGATCTCAGCGTGGCTTTCTCACTCCAGCGCTGTCCTCCAGACAGTCTCGTCTCCTTCACCTGATGAAGGCCGCTTGTGTTGTGGCCGAAACGTCGTGAGAATATTATTGTGTTATTTTATTTTATCAATTTATTATTTTATTCTCATTCTACGTGGTGGTGACTTTACCGAAAGAACCAAAGAAGATTATGCATTGTCCTTGAGACCGATTGCTCCATACCAGAGACATTTTCATCTGGTTGAACACCATACGAGACTAGGCTCCAAAAACACGGGGAGGCGTTTGCTTAAAGGAGGGGCGACAGATTTTGCGGTTTGCGGGCTCATCGTCGGTGGCGTGAGTGCCGGTCGTCTTTGGTCATTCAACAGAGACAAAGATTCCACCCACCACCGCCCCCGCATCACACACACCCCTCACGCGTGTAGCCTCCAACAGAGTTTAGGGGGCAAGTGCTGTTAGTAGCGAGTAGCGGAACCTATGAAGGTAGACACAGACAAAGATCCCCCGTGAAGCCTCTACAGACTGCTGGGGCAAGTGCTGTTAGTAGCGAGTAGCAGCAGCTATGAAGGTAGACACAGACAAAGGTCCCCTGTGTAGCCTCCAACAGAGTGTAGGGGGCAAGTGCTGTTAGTAGCGAGTAGCGGAACCTATGAAGGTAGACACAGACAAAGATCCCCCGTGTAGCCTCTACAGACTGTAGGGACAAGTGCTGTTAGTAGCGAGTAGCAGCAGCTATGAAGGTAGACACAGACAAAGGTCCCCCGTGTAGCCTCTACAGACTGTAGGGACAAGTGCTGTTAGTAGCGAGTAGCAGCAGCACCTATGAAGGTAGACACAGACAAAGGTCCCCCGTGTAGCCTCCAACAGAGTGTAGGGGGCAAGTGCTGTTAGTAGCGAGTAGCGGAACCTATGAAGGTAGACACAGACAAAGGTCCCCCCTGTAGCCTCTACAGACTGTAGGGACAAGTGCTGTTAGTAGCGAGTAGCAGCAGCTATGAAGGTAGACACAGACAAATGTCCCCCGTGTAGCCTCTACAGACTGTAGGGACAAGTGCTGTTAGTAGCGAGTAGCAGCAGCACCTATGAAGGTAGACACAGACAAAGGTCCCCCGTGTAGCCTCTAACAGAGTGTAGGGGGCAAGTGCTGTTAGTAGCGAGTAGCGGAACCTATGAAGGCTACCGGCACTGTGGCACGTGAGGGGGCGGGTGGGCCAGCAGTGGCGACGATCACTACACCACCGCACCGGGTACGAATTTGAGGCTGAGTCGACCTAGGAGAGGCCTAAGGACCGGTGGGCCCCCCATGAGCGGGAATCGAACTCGGGGTCGCCGGGTTCGCGAACCAGCTATGCCACCGCTCCAAAGACAAAGACAAAGATCCCCCGAATAGCCTTGACAGGCTTCGGGACAGGTGCTGCTATGCGAGTAGCACCTGCGTGGATACACGATGGGGTGGGTGGGCCAGCAACCACGCCCGGCCGCCTTTGTCTCCCCCCCCCCCCCAGTGGCGGCGATTACCACACCACCGCCCCCGGGTACGAATTTGAGGCTGAGTCGACCTAGGAGAGGCCTAAGGACCGGCTCAGATTACCGTCACACCGGTGTTGGTGGCCCGTGAGCGGGAATGGATGATCGGGTCGCCGGGTTCGTAGCGCAGCGTCGCGCGCTAACCGCTACGCCCCGCCCCCCTCACCTAAACTCCTCCCCCCCCCCCAAAACCGCAATCGTCACAACAGACGCAGCGCGTCGCGTGACGTCAATCACCACGTGGGGATCAATCATTGCTCGTGTTAACGTCGCCAAGACGCGCAGCGACCATCGATCATCGCCGGGAAAAAAAAATGTAAAGAGCCTCGACACATCTGTGCCCTCCTAGGCGCAACATCAAATATTGAAAGACAAAGAGAGGAAATACCCTCTCCTCCCCCCCCAATCCCCATACAGATTTATAAAGCAAACATTTGTCCCCGGAGCGTGGTTCAAGGGGTTATCTAAGCATGTGTACACACACACACACACACGCGCACACACACACACACACGCGGCAGGTATGTGTCACGCTTTTGTGTGCGTGTGTGGTGTGTACACAGGTACAAAGGTACACACACACACACACAGCACCAACACACACACACACAGCACCAACACACACACACACACCACCACCAACACACACACCACCAATACACACACCACCAACACACACACACACCACCAACACACACACACCACCAACACACACACACACACACCACCAACACACACACACACAGCACCAACACACACACACACCACCAACACACACACACACCACCAACACACACACCACCAACACACACACACACCACCAACACACACACACCACCAACACACACACACAGCACCAACACACACACACACCACCAACACACACACCACCAACACACACACCACCAACACACACACCACCAACACACACACCACCAACACACGCACACACACACACCACCAACACACACACCACCAACACACACACCACCAACACACACACACGCGCACACAAACACGCACGCACGCACACACACGGCAGGTATGTGTCACGCTTTTGTGTGCGTGTGTGTTGTGTACACAGGTACAAAGGTACACACACACACAGCACCAACACACACACACACATACCACCAACACACACACACACCACCACGAACACACACACCACCAACACACACACCACCAACACACACACACACCACCAACACACACACACCACCAACACACACCACCAACACACACATCAACACACACACCACCAACAGACACACACACCACCAACACACACATCAACACACACACAGCACCAACACACACACCACCAACACACACACACCACCAACAGACACACCACCAACACACACACCACCAACACACACACCACCAACACACACGCCACCAACACACACACACACACACATCACCAACACACACACACACCACCAACACACACATCAACACACACACCACCAACAGACACACACACCACCAACACACACATCAACACACACACAGCACCAACACACACCACCAACACACACACACCACCAACAGACACACCACCAACACACACACCACCAACACATACACCATCAACACACAGCACCAACACACACACCACCAACACACACACCACCAACACACACACCAACACACACACACACAGCACCAACACACACAAACCACCAACACACACACAGCACCAACACACACACACACACCACCAACACACACATCACCAACACACAGACCACCAAAACACACACACCACCAACACACACACACACCACCAACACACACATCAACACACACAGCACCAACACACACACCACGAACACACACACACCACCAACAGACACACCACCAACACACACACCACCAACACACACACCACCAAAACACACACACACCACCAACACACACACACACACCACCAACACACACCAACACACACCACCAACACACACACACACCACCAACACTCTCACCACCAACACACACACACCAACACACACACACACAGCACCAACACACACACCACCAACACACACACCACCAACACACACACCAACACACACACAGCACCAACACACACAAACCACCAACACACATACAGCACCAACACACACACACACCACCAACACACACATCACCAACACACACACACCACCAAAACACACACACACCACCAACACACACACACACACCACCAACACACACACCACCGACACACACAGCACCAACACACACACACACCACCAACAGACACACACCACCAACAAACACAAAACCAACACACACACCACCAACACACACACCACCAACACACACACACCACCAACACACACATACCACCAACAGACACAAAACCAACACACACACCACCAACACACACACCACCAACACACACACCAACACACACACACACCACCAACACACACACCACCAACACACACACAGCACTAACACACACACACCACCAACAGACACACACCACCAACAGCCACAAAACCAACACACACACCACCAACACACACACCACCAACACACACACCACCAACAGACACACACCACCAACAGCCACAAAACCAACACACACACCACCAACACACACACACCACCAACACACACACACGCCACCAACACACACCACCAACACACACACACACCACCAACACACACACACCACCAACACACACACACACCACCAAAACACACCACCAACACACACACACACACCACCAACACACACCACCAACACACACCACCAGCACGCGCTGGTCACCTGTGTGCCTGTCACAGCCGTGTGTGTAAAAGACAGAGATCCACCGTGTAGCCTGTAGCAGACTGTTGGGGTGGGGATGTGAGTGGGTGAATGAGTGGGTGGGTGAGCGAGTGGGTGAATGAGTGGGTGGGTGAGTGGATGAGTGAGTGGGTGAGTGAGTGAGTGGGTGAATGGGTGAGTGAGTGGGTGAGTGGGTGAGTGAGTGAGTGAGTGGATGAGTGAGTGGGTGAGTGAGTGAGTGGATGAGTGAGTGAGTGGGTGAGTGAGTGGGTGAGTGAGTGAGTGGGTGAATGGGTGGGTGAGTGAGTGAGTGGGTGAGTGGGTGAGTGGGTGAGTGAGTGAGTGGGTGAGTGAGTGGGTGTGTGGGTGGGAGAGTGAGTGCGTGAGTGAGTGAGTAGCTTGGTATATGAATGGGTGGGTAGGTGGGTGAGTGATTGCGTGGATGAGTGAGCGGGTGGGTTAGTGAGTGGGTTAGTGAGTGGGTGGGTAGGTGGGTGAGTGAACGAGTGAGTGAGCACGTGGATGAGTGAGCAAGTGGGTGGGTGAGCGAGTGGGTGGGTGAGCGAATGGGTACGTGAGTGGGTGGGTGGGTGGATGAGTGGGTGAATGTATGAGTGAATGAGTGGATGGGTGGGTGAGTGCGTGGATGAGTGAGTGGGTGGGTTAGTGAGTGGGTGGGTAGGTGGGTGAGTGAACGAGTGAGTGAGAGCGTGGATGAGCAAGTGGGTAGGTGAGTGAATGGGTACGTGAGTGGCTGGGTGGATCAGTGGGTGAATGGATGAGTGAATGAGTGGATGGGTGGGTGAGTGCGTGGATGAGCGAGTGGGTGGGTGAGCGAGTGGGTGGGTGAGTGAACGAGTGAGTGAGCGCGTGGATGAGCAAGTGGGTGGGTGAGTGAATGGGTACGTGAGTGGGTGGGTGGATGAGTGGGTGAACGGATGAGTGAATGAGTGGATGGGTGGGTGAGTGGGTTGGTGGATGAGTGGGTGAACGGATGAGTGAATGAGTGGATGGGTGGGTGAGTGCGTGGATGAGCGAGTGGGTGGGTGAGCGAGTGGGTGGGTAGGTGGGTGAGTGAACGAGTGAGTGAGAGCGTGGATGAGCAAGTGGGTAGGTGAGTGAATGGGTACGTGAGTGGGTGGGTGGATGAGTGGGTGAACGGATGAGTGAATGAGTGGATGGGTGGGTGAGTGGGTTGGTGGATGAGTGGGTGAGAGCGTGGATGAGCAAGTGGGTGGGTGAGTGAATGGGTACGTGAGTGGGTGGGTGGATCAGTGGGTGAATGGATGAGTGAATGAGTGGATGGGTGGGTGAGTGGGTTGGTGGATGAGTGGGTGAACGGATGAGTGAATGAGTGGATGGTGGGTGAGTGCGTGGATGAGCGAGTGGGTGGGTGAGCGAGTGGGTGGGTGAGTGAACGAGTGAGTGAGCGCGTGGATGAGCAAGTGGGTGGGTGAGTGAATGGGTACGTGAGTGGGTGGGTGGATGAGTGGGTGAACGGATGAGTGGATGGGTGGGTGAGTGGGTTGGTGGATGAGTGGGTGAACGGATGAGTGAATGAGTGGATGGGTGGGTGAGTGCGTGGATGAGCGAGTGGGTGGGTGAGCGAGTGGGTGGGTAGGTGGGTGAGTGAACGAGTGAGTGAGCGCGTGGATGAGCGAGGGGGAGAGAGAGTGTGGGAGAGAGAGAGAGAGACACGGGGAGAAGTGTGGGAGTCGACCTGTCGCCCCGTACAGAAACCCTGCGGTCACGGAGTTCGTCTGGCCAAGGCCACGCGCTCGCTCGCTCCTTTCGCAAGAGCAGCCACGTGCGCCCCTGCCCCCTGCCTTGCCCCCTGCCTTGCCCCCTGCCTTGCCCCCGTGCCTTGCCTCCTCCCCCCACTGCGGTCGCTACTCCACTTTTCGCGTGCGCTTGTACGAGTTAGGGAAACTCCGTGAACTCGCGAACGCGTTGACGAGGCACGTCACGACCCCCCCCCCCCCGCTGAGCTTGTGAGCTCTCGGTCGATTGGCACGGTTGGCTACGTACGGTGTGAAGGAAGTTCAATGTACGTGCACGCATAGAGACCCAGACTCAACACTGCACCATAGACTTAACACTACACCATAGACTCAACACTGCACCATAGACTCAACACTGCCCCATAGACTCAACACTGCACCATAGACTCAACACTGCACGATAGACTCAACACTGCACCATAGACTCAACACTGCCCCATAGACTCAACACTGCACCATAGACTCAACACTGCACCATAGACTCAACACTACCCATAGACTCAACACTGCCAATAGAATCAACACTCCACCATAGACTCAACACTGCCCATAAACTCAACACTACCCATAGACTCAACACTGCAACCATAGACTCAACACTGCAACCATAGACTCAACACTGCACCATAGACTCAACACTGCCCATAGACTCAACACTGCAACCATAGACTCAACACTGCACCATAGACTCAACACTGCCCATAGACTCAACACTGCCCATAGACTCAACACTGCCCATAGACTCAACACTACCCATAGACTCAACACTGCACCATACACTCAACACTGCACCATAGACTCAACACTGCCCCTAGACTCAACACTGCCCATAGACTAAACACCGCCCCATAGACTCAACACTGCACCATAGACTCAACACTGCCCATAGACTAAACACTGCCCCATAGACTCAACACTGCCCATAGACTCAACACTGCACCATAGACTCAACACTGCACCATAGACTCAACACTGCCCATAGACTCAACACTGCCCATAGACTCAACACAGCACTATAGACTCAACACTGCACCATAGACTCAACACTGCACCATAGACTCAACACTGCAACCATAGACTCAACACTGCACCATAGACTCAACACTGCACGATAGACTCAACACTGCACCATAGACTCAACACTGCCCCATAGACTCAACACTGCACCATAGACTCAACACGACCCATAGACTCAACACTGCCCCATAGACTCAACACAGCCCATAGACTCAACACTGTACCATAGACTCAACACTGCAACCATAGACTCAACACTGCCCATAGACTCAACACTGCACCATAGACTCAACACTGCCCATAGACTCAACACTGCACCATAGACTCAACACTGCCCATAGACTCAACACTGCACCATAGACTCAACACTGCACCATAGACCCAACACTGCCCCATAGACTCAACACTGCACCATAGACTCAACACTGCACGATAGACTCAACACTGCACCATATACTCAACACTGCACCATAGACTCAACACTGCCCATAGACTCAACACTGCACCATAGACTCAACACTGCCCATAGACTCAACACTGCACCATAGACTCAACACTGCACCATAGACTCAACACTACCCATAGACTCAACACTGCCAATAGAATCAACACTCCACCATAGACTCAACACTGCCCATAAACTCAACACTACCCATAGACTCAACACTGCAACCATAGACTCAACACTGCAACCATAGACTCAACACTGCACCATAGACTCAACACTGCCCATAGACTCAACACTGCAACCATAGACTCAACACTGCACCATAGACTCAACACTGCCCATAGACTCAACACTGCCCATAGACTCAACACTGCCCATAGACTCAACACTACCCATAGACTCAACACTGCACCATACACTCAACACTGCACCATAGACTCAACACTGCCCCTAGACTCAACACTGCCCATAGACTAAACACTGCCCCATAGACTCAACACTGCACCATAGACTCAACACTGCCCATAGACTAAACACTGCCCCATAGACTCAACACTGCCCATAGACTCAACACTGCACCATAGACTCAACACTGCACCATAGACTCAACACTGCCCATAGACTCAACACTGCCCATAGACTCAACACAGCACTATAGACTCAACACTGCACCATAGACTCAACACTGCACCATAGACTCAACACTGCAACCATAGACTCAACACTGCACCATAGACTCAACACTGCACGATAGACTCAACACTGCACCATAGACTCAACACTGCCCCATAGACTCAACACAGCCCATAGACTCAACACTGTACCATAGACTCAACACTGCAACCATAGACTCAACACTGCCCATAGACTCAACACTGCACCATAGACTCAACACTGCCCATAGACTCAACACTGCACGATAGACTCAACACTGTCCATAGACTCAACACTGCAACCATAGACTCAACACTGCCCATAGACTCAACACTGTCCCATAGACTCAACACTGCAACCATAGACTCAACACTGCACCATAGACTCAACACTGCACCATAGACTCAACACTGCACCATAGACTCAACACTGCACCATAGACTCAACACTGCGCCATAGACTCAACACTGCAACCATAGACTCAACACTGCAACCATAGACTCAACACTGCCCATAGACTCAACATTGCACCATAGACTCAACACTGCACCATAGACTCAACACTGCACGATAGACTCAACACTGCCCATAGACTCAACACGACCCATAGACTCAGCACTACCCATAGACTAAACACTGCCCATAGACTCAACACAGCCCATAGACTCAACACTGCACCATAGACTCAACACTGCACCATAGACTCAACACTGCACCATAGACTCAACACTGCCCCATAGACTCAACACTGCACCATAGACTCAACACGACCCATAGACTCAACACTGCCCCATAAACTCAACACTGCCCATAGACTCAACACTGCAACCATAGACTCAACACTGCAACCATAGACTCAACACTGCAACCATAGACTCAACACTGCAACCATAGACTCAACACTGCAACCATAGACTCAACACTTCAACCATAGACTCAACACTGCACCATAGACTCAACACTGCACCATAGACTCAACACTGCACCATAGACTCAACACTGCAACCATAGACTCAACACTACCCATAGACTCAACACTGCACCATAGACTCAACACTGCCCATAAACTCAACACTGCACCATAGACTCAACACTACCCATAGACTCAACACTGCACGATAGACTCAACACTGCACCATAGACTCAACACTGCACCATAGACTCAACACTGCAACCATAGACTCAACACTGCCCATAGACTCAACACTACACCATAGACTCAACACTGCCCATAAACTCAACACTGCACCATAGACTCAACACTACCCATAGACTCAACACTGCACGATAGACTCAACACTGCACCATAGACTCAACACTGCAACCATAGACTCAACACTGCCCATAGACTCAACACTGCACCATAGACTCAACACTGCAACCATAGACTCAACACTGCACCATAGACTCAAAACTGCACCATAGACTCAACACTGCAACCATAGACTCAACACTGCAACCATAGACTCAACACTGCACCATAGACTCAACACTGCAACCATAGACTCAACACTGCAACCATAGACTCAACACTTCAACCATAGACTCAACACTGTTTTCTATGCATCCTTTTTTTTTAAATAAACTACGACAAGTGCTGCATCTGCACTCAGCCCTCCTTGCAGTGTCTCCACGCAGAGCCACCGACCACTCAGCCCTCCTCCAGCGCCCTCCACTGCACCGTGGCTGGCACGGAGTGGCTCAGCTGCGCCTGTGCGCAGTCCGGAACGCCGGTCCACCCAGCCTGGCACCGACGGGAGGTGTCCAGGCCGCTGGCCTGAAGGTGCCGCTCCAGCGCCACCTTCCTCGCCCCGCGCATGGCGAGTTTGGCGTGGCCGGCTAGAACGCTGACCGGCCCCTGGGGATGTTGGGGTCCCTCCCGATCTCTCTCTCTCTCTCCCCATCCACCCTGTCCCTCTCTCTCTCCCCATCCACCCTGTCACCCCCCTATATCTATCTCTCTCTCCCCATCCACCGTGTCACCCCCCCTATCCCTCCCTCTCTCTCCCCATCCACCCTGTCACCCCCTATCCCTCCCTCTCTCTCTCCCCATCCACCCTGTCACCCCCCCCCCATCCCTCCCTCTCTCTCCCCATCCACCCTGTCCCTCCTCTCTCTCACCATCCACCCTGTCCCTCTCTCTCCCCATCCACCCTGTCACCCCCTATCCCTCCCTCTCTCTCCCCATCCACCCTGTCCCTCCCTCTCTCCCCATCCACCCTGTCACCCCCCCTTATCCCTCACTCTCTCTCCCCCATCCACCCTGTCACCCCCTATCCCTCTCTCTCCTCATCCACCCTGTCACCCCCTATCCCTCTCTCTCTCTCTCCCCATCCACCCTATCCCTCCCTCTCTCCCCATCCACCCTGTCGCTCCCCCTATCCATCCCTCCTCTCTCCCCATCCACCCTGTCACCCCCCCCCCCATCCCTCCCTCTCTCTCCCCATCCACCCTGTCACCCCCTATCCCTCTCTCTCTCTCCCCATCCACCCTATCTCTCTCCCCATCCACCCTGTCCCTCCCTCTCTCCCCATCCACCCTATATCTCTCTCCCCATCCACCCTATCAATCCCCTATCCCTCCCTCTCTCTCCCCATCCACCCTGTCACCCCCTATCCCTCTCTCTCTCTCTCTCCCCATCCACCCTGTCACCGCCTATCCCCCCCTCTCTCTCCCCATCCACCCTGTCACCCCCTATCCCTCTCTCTCTCTCCCCATCCACCCTGTCCCTCCCTCTCTCCCCATCCACCCTATCTCTCTCTCTCCCCATCCACCTTGTCCCCCCCTATCCATCCCTCTCTCTCCCCATCCACCCTGTCACCCCCTATCCCTCCCTCTCTCTCCCCATCCACCCTGTCACCCCCTATCCCTCCCTCTCTCTCCCCATCCACCCTGTCCCTCCCTCTCTCCCCATCTACCCTATCTCTCTCTCCCCATCCACCCTGTCACCCCCTATCCATCCCTCTCCCCATCCACCCTGTCACCCCCTATCCCCCTCTCTCTCTCCCCATCCACCCTGTCACCCCCTATCCCCCCCTCTCTCTCCCCATCCACCCTGTCACCCCCTATCCCTCTCTCTCTCTCCCCATCCACCCTGTCCCTCCCTCTCTCCCCATCCACCCTATCTCTCTCTCTCCCCATCCACCCTGTCCCCCCCTATCCATCCCTCTCTCTCCCCATCCACCCTGTCACCCCCTATCCCTCTCTCTCTCTCCCCATCCACCCTGTCACCCCCTATCCCTCCCTCTCTCTCCCCATCCACCCTGTCCCTCCCTCTCTCCCCATCTACCCTATCTCTCTCTCCCCATCCACCCTGTCACCCCCTATCCATCCCTCTCCCCATCCACCGTGTCACCCCCTATCCCTCTCTCTCTCTCTCCCCATCCACCCTATCCCTCTCTCTCTCCCCATCCACCCTATCAATCCAACCCCCCCTATCCCTCCCTCTCTCGCTCTCAGTCTCACCAGGCAGGTTCAGCATGGAGTCGAAGTCCCGGCAGTTGGAGACCCCCATGGAGTCGGTGGCGCACGCTTGCCACAGGTTCTCGTAGATGGTGTTGGTGGTGATGACGCTGCCCGCCACCGTCGACACCTTCCAGTAGTGGTTGGTGATGATCGTGCCCACCAGAGTCCACCCGGCGATGCACAGCAACGTGCCAACGACGTCCAGGGCCATGCTCGCGGAGCCCGGTGGCTGCGGTTGTGGGCGGTGCGGGTGGGGTGGGTGGGGGAACAGCTGAGTAGACCACCACCAGCACCAGCACCACCAGCAGCACCACCAGCACCAGCACTACCAACAGCACTACCAACAGCACTACCAACAGCCGGTTAATTCAACGGCGCCGAGGCCGCTGGGTTGGCAGGGCCAGTTGAGTGGCTGACTGGCTGGCGAGTCGAGTGTCTGATTGGCTGGCGAGCCGAGTGTCTGATTGGCTGGCGAGTGTCTGATTGGCTGGCGAGCCGAGTGTCTGATTGGCTGGCGAGTGTCTGATTGGCTGGCGATTCGAGTGTCTGACTGGCTGGCAAGTCAAGTGTCTGACTGACTGGCGAGTCGAGTGTCTGACTGACTGGCGAGGCGAGTGTCTGATTGGCTGGCGAGTCGAGTGTCTGATTGGCTGGCGAGTGTCTGATTGGCTGGCGATTTGAGTGTCTGACTGGCTGGCGAGTCAAGTGTCTGACTGACTGGCGAGTCGAGTGTCTGACTGACTGGCGAGGCGAGTGTCTGATTGGCTGGCGAGTCGAGTGTCTGATTGGCTGGCGAGTCGAGTGTCCGACTGACTGGCTAGCGAGTGTCTGACTGACTGGCGAGTCGAGTGTCTGACTGACTGGCGAGGCGAGTGTCTGATTGGCTGGCGAGTCGAGTGTCTGATTGGCTGGCGATTCGAGTGTCTGACTGGCTGGCGAGTCAAGTGTCTGACTGACTGGCGAGTCGAGTGTCTGACTGACTGGCGAGGCGAGTGTCTGATTGGCTGGCGAGTCGAGTGTCTGATTGGCTGGCGAGTGTCTGATTGGCTGGCGATTCGAGTGTCTGACTGGCTGGCGAGTCAAGTGTCTGACTGACTGGCGAGGCGAGTGTCTGATTGGCTGGCGAGTCGAGTGTCTGATTGGCTGGCGAGTCGAGTGTCCGACTGACTGGCTAGCGAGTGTCTGACTGACTGGCGAGTCGAGTGACTGACTGACTGACTGGCGAGTGTCTGATTGGCGAGTCGAGTGTCTGATTGGCTGGCGAGTCGAGTGTCTGATTGGCTGGCGAGTCGAGTGTCCGACTAACTGGCGAGTCGAGTGTCTGACTGACTAGCGAGTCGAGTGTCTGACTATCTGGCGAGTCGAGTGTCTGACTGACTGGCGAGTCGAGTGTCCGACTGACTGGCGAGTCGAGTGTCTGACTGTCCGGCGAGTCGAGTGACTGACTGACTGACTGGTGAGTCGAGTGTCTGACTGACTGGCGAGTCGAGTGTCTGACTGACTGGCGAGTCGAGTGTCTGGCTGACTGGCGAGTCGAGTGACTGACTGACTGACTGGCGAGTGTCTGACTGGTGAGTCGAGTGTCTGACTGGTGAGTCGAGTGTCTGACTGGTGAGTCGAGTGTCTGACTGACTGGCGAGTCGAGTGTCCGACTGACTGGCGAGTCGAGTGTCTGACTGACTGGTGAGTCGAGTGTCTGACTGGTGAGTCGAGTGTCTGACTGGCTGGCGAGTCGAGTGACTGACTGGCTGGCGAGTGTCTGACTGGTGAGTCGAGTGTCTGACTGACTGGTGAGTCGAGTGTCTGTCTGACTGGTGAGTCGAGTGTCTGTCTGACTGGCGAGTCGAGTGTCTGTCTGACTGGTGAGTCGAGTGTCTGTCTGACTGGCGAGTCGAGTGTCTGACTGACTGGTGAGTCGAGTGTCTGACTGGCTGGCGAGTCGAGTGTCTGACTGGCGAGTCGAGTGTCTGTCTGACTGGTGAGTCGAGTGACTGACTGGCTGGCGAGTCGAGTGACTGACTGATTGGTCAGTTTACTGACTGACTGATTGGTCAGTTTACTGACTGACTGATTGGTGAGTTCACCGTACCGTTAATCACCGTGCCCTCCGATGATGATCACCAAGGCCCGAGCCGAGCTGCTGTCCCTCTGCGCGTGTCTCCGTGTCCCCTCTGCGTGTCTCCGTGTCTCCTCTGCACGTGTCTCCGTGTCTCCTCTGCACGTGTCTCCGTGTCTCCGTGTCTCCTCTGCGCGTGTCTCCTCTGCACGTGTCTCCGTGTCTCGTGTCCCCTCTGCACGTGTCTCCGTGTCTCGTGTCTCCTCTGCACGTGTCTCCGTGTCTCCTCTGCACGTGTCTCCGTGTCTCCGTGTCTCCTCTGCGCGTGTCTCCTCTGCACGTGTCTCCGTGTCTCCGTGTCCCCTCTGTGTGTCTCTGTCCCCGAGAGTCGCCCGTTTAACGCCTCTTCTCTCGCAACGCCCCCTCGATTATGACAGCCCCTGCCGCCTTCCCTACCCCGCTCCTTCTCCTCCCCCTCCCTCCCCTCTCGTTCCCACTCTCCTCCCTCTCCTCTCCCTCCCTCTCCTCCCTCTCTACCCCCCTCAATTCTCTCCCTCTCTCCTCCCTCCCCTCTCCCTCCCGCTCTGCTCCCCTCCCTCCCCTCTCTCTCCCCTCCTCCCTCCCCTCTCCCTCCCCCTCTGCTCCCCTCCCCCTCCGCTCCTCCTCCCTCCCCCTCTCCCTCGCCCGCCCCTCCCCTCCTCCCTCCCCTCTCCCCTCTCTCTCCCCCTCTCCCTCCCCTCCCCCTCCCCCTCCCCCTCCCCCTCTCCCTCCCCCTCTCCCTCCCCCCTCTCCCTCCCCCCTCTCCCTCCCCTTCTCCCTCCCCCTCTCCCTCCCCCCTCCCCCTCCCCCCTCTCCCTCTCCCCTCTCCCTCCCCCCTCTCCCTCCCCCCTCTCCCACCCCCTCTCCCTCCCCCTCTCCCTCCCCCCTCTCCCTCCCCCCTCTCCCTCCCCCCTCTCCCTCCCCCTCCCCCTCCTCCCTCCCCCTCCCCTCCCGTCCCCCTCCTCCCTCCCCCCTGCCCACTCGCCCCTCCCTGGCCGGGTAACCTCCTAAGCCGCGGGTGCAAACCACGTGACTAGGGGATCCAGAGAGGCCGCAGTGAACGATGGGGCGACGTTTCGGGTAATGGAGCCTGCTTCAGGGCGAGTGAACGGAGAGGCCGGTCGAGGGTTGGGCCGGAGTGGACGATGGGCCGACGTTCCAGGCAACGGTCCCACTTCAGGATCCTACCGGGGGGGTCATTCGACCAGACTTCACCGTGCCGGTCGACAGTGCGGGAATGGCTGGTGAAAGATCCCCCCCCCCTCGTCCCCCCAACAAATAAATAATAAACTCCTACCCCCCCTCAAAAATAAATAAATATTCCGCCCAACCCCCCTCCCCATCATGAACCCCCCCATACACTACACTATACACTACACTATACACTACACCATACACTACACCATACACGATACTACACTATACACTACACTATACACTACACTATACACTAAACTACACCATACACTACACTATACACTAAACTACACTATAAACTACACTATACACTACACCATACACTACACTATACACTACACTATACACTACACTATACACTACACCATACACTACACAATACACTACACTATACACGATACTACACTATACACTACACTATACACTACACTATACACTACACCATACACTACACTATACACGATACTACACTATACACTACACTATACACTATACACTACACTATACACTACACTATACACTAAACTACACTATACACTACAATATACACTAAACTACACTATAAACTACACTATACACTACACTATACACTACACTATACACTACACTATACACTAAACTACACTATAAACTACACTATACACTACACCATACACTACACCATACACTACACCATACACTATGCACTACACTATACACTACACTATACACTACACCATACACTACACTATACACGATACTACACTATACACTACACTATACACTACACTATACACTACACTATACACTAAACTACACTATACACTACACTATACACTAAACTACACTATACACTACACTATACACTACACTATACACTACACTAAACCAGACTATACACTACATTATACACTAAACTATACTATACACTACACTATACACTACACTATACACTAAGCTACACTATACAATACACTATACACTAAACTACAATATACACTACACTAGACACTACACTATACACTACACTATACACGATACTACACTATACACTACACTATACACTACACTATACACTACACTATACACGATACTACACTATACACTACACTACACACTACACTATATACTACACTACACACTACACTATATACTAGTGCTGTACTAGTATACTACACTATACACTACACTACACACTACACTATACACTACACCATACACTACACTATATATTACACTATACACTACACCATACACTACAATATACACGATACTACACTATACACTATACACTAGTGCTGTACTATTATACTACACTATACACTAGTGCTGTAATAGTATACTACACTATACACTACACTATACACTAGTGCTGTAATAGTATACTACACTATACACTACACTATACACTAGTGCTGTACTAGTATACTACACTATACACTACACTATACACTAGTGCTGTACTAGTATACTACACTATACACTACACTATATACTAGTGCTGTAATAGCATACTACACTATACACTACACTATACACTAGTGCCGTACTAGTATACTACACTATACACTACACTATACACTAGTGCTGTACTAGTATACTACACTATACACTACACTATACACTAGTGCTGTACCAGTATACTACACTATACACTACACTATACACTACACACTAGTGCTGTACTAGTATACTACACTATACACTACACTATACACTAGTGCTGTACTATTATACTACACTAGACACTGCACTATAACTAGTGCTGTACTATTATACCACACTATACACTAGTGCTGTACTAGTATACTACACTAGACACTACACTATACACTAGTGCTGTACTATTATACTACACTATACACTAGTGCTGTATTAGTATACTACACTATACACTACACTATACACTACACTATACACTAGTGCTGTACTAGTATACTACACTATACACTACACTATACACTACACTAAACCAGACTATACACTACATTATACACTAAACTATACTATACACTACACTATACACTACACTATACACTAAGCTACACTATACAATACACTATACACTAAACTACAATATACACTACACTAGACACTACACTATACACTACACTATACACGATACTACACTATACACTACACTACTATACACTACACTATACACTACACTATACACTACACTATACACGATACTACACTATACACTACACTACACACTACACTATATACTACACTATACACTACACTATATACTAGTGCTGTACTAGTATACTACACTATACACTACACTACACACTACACTATACACTACACCATACACTACACTATATATTACACTATACACTACACCATACACTACAATATACACGATACTAAACTATACACTATACACTAGTGCTGTACTATTATACTACACTATACACTAGTGCTGTAATAGTATACTACACTATACACTACACTATACACTAGTGCTGTAATAGTATACTACACTATACACTACACTATACACTAGTGCTGTACTAGTATACTACACTATACACTACACTATACACTAGTGCTGTACTAGTATACTACACTATACACTACACTATATACTAGTGCTGTAATAGCATACTACACTATACACTACACTATACACTAGTGCCGTACTAGTATACTACACTATACACTACACTATACACTAGTGCTGTACTAGTATACAACACTATACACTACACTATACACTAGTGCTGTACCAGTATACTACACTATACACTACACTATACACTACACACTAGTGCTGTACTAGTATACTACACTATACACTACACTATACACTAGTGCTGTACTATTATACTACACTAGACACTGCACTATAACTAGTGCTGTATTATTATACCACACTATACACTAGTGCTGTACTAGTATACTACACTAGACACTACACTATACACTAGTGCTGTACTATTATACTACACTATACACTAGTGCTGTATTAGTATACTACACTATACACTACACTATACACTACACTATACACTAGTGCTGTACTAGTATACTACACTATACACTACACTATATACTAGTGCTGTAATAGTATACTACACTATACACTACACTATACACTAGTGCTGTACTAGTATACTACACTATACACTACACTATGCACTAGTGCTGTACTAGTATACTACACTATACACTACACTACTATACACTACACTATACACTACACTATACACTACACTATACACGATACTACACTATACACTACACTACACACTACACTATATACTACACTATACACTACACTATATACTAGTGCTGTACTAGTATACTACACTATACACTACACTACACACTACACTATACACTACACTATACACTAGTGCTGTACTAGTATACTACACTATACACTACACTATATACTAGTGCTGTAATAGTATACTACACTATACACTACACTATACACTAGTGCTGTACTAGTATACTACACTATACACTACACTATACACTAGTGCTGTACTAGTATACTACACTATACACTACACTACTATACACTACACTATACACTACACTATACACTACACTATACACGATACTACACTATACACTACACTACACACTACACTATATACTACACTATACACTACACTATACACTAGTGCTGTACTAGTATACTACACTATACACTACACTAAACACTACACTATACACTACACTATACACTAGTGCTGTACTAGTATACTACACTATACACTACACTATATACTAGTGCTGTAATAGTATACTACACTATACACTACACTACTATACACTACACTATACACTACACTATACACTACACTATACACGATACTACACTATACACTACACTACACACTACACTATATACTACACTATACACTACACTATATACTAGTGCTGTACTAGTATACTACACTATACACTACACTACACACTACACTACACCATACACTACACTATATATTACACTATACACTACACCATACACTACAATATACACGATACTACACTATACACTAGTGCTGTACTATTATACTACACTATACACTAGTGCTGTAATAGTATACTACTCTATACACTACACTATACACTAGTGCTGTAATAGTATACTACACTATACACTACACTATACACTAGTGCTGTACTAGTATACTACACTATACACTACACTATACACTACACTATACACTAGTGCTGTACTAGTATACTACACTATACACTACACTATATACTAGTGCTGTAATAGTATACTACACTATACACTACACTATACACTAGTGCTGTACTAGTATACTACACTATACACTACACTATACACTAGTGCTGTACTAGTATACTACACTATACACTACACTATACACTAGTGCTGTACCAGTATACTACACTATACACTACACTATACACTACACACTAGTGCTGTACTAGTATACTACACTATACACTACACTATACACTAGTGCTGTACTATTATACTACACTAGACACTGCACTATACACTAGTGCTGTACTATTATACCACACTATACACTAGTGCTGTACTAGTATACTACACTAGACACTACACTATACACTAGTGCTGTACTATTATACTACACTATACACTAGTGCTGTATTAGTATACTACACTATACACTACACTATACACTACACTATACACTAGTGCTGTACTAGTACACTACACTATACACTACACTATATACTAGTGCTGTAATAGTATACTACACTATACACTACACTATACACTGGTGCTGTACTAGTATACTACACTATACACTACACTATACACTAGTGCTGTACTAGTATACTACACTATACACTACACTATACACTAGTGCTGTACCAGTATACTACACTATACACTACACTATACACTACACACTAGTGCTGTACTAGTATACTACACTATACACTACACTATATACTAGTGCTGTACTAGTATACACTACACTATACACTACACTATACACTAGTGCTGTACTAGTATACTACACTATACACTACACTATACACTAGTGCTGTACTAGTATACTACACTATACACTACACCATACACTACACTATACACTAGTGCTGTACTAGTATACTACACTAGACACTACACTATACACTAGTGCTGTAATATTATACTACACTATACACTACACTATACACTAGTGCTGTACGATTATACTACACTATACACTACACTATACACTAATGCTGTACTAGTATACTACACTATACACTACACTATACACTAGTGATGTACTAGTATACTACACTATACACTACACCATACACTACACTATACACTAGTGCTGTACTAGTATACTACACTAGACACTACACTATACACTAGTGCTGTACTATTATACTACACTATACACTACACTATACACTAGTGCTGTACGATTATACTACACTAGACACTACACTATACACTAGTGCTGTACTAGTATACTACACTATACACTACACTATACACTAGTGCTGTACTAGTATACTACACTAGACACTACACTACACACTAGTGGTGTACTAGTATAATACACTATACACTACACTATACACTACACTACACACTAGTGCTGTACTAGTATACTACACACTACACTATACACTAGTGCTGTACTAGTACACTACACTATACACTACACTACATACCATACTACACTATACACTATGCCATACACTAGTGCTGTACTAGCATACTACACACTACACTATACACTAGTGCTGTACTAATACACTACACTATACACTACACTATACACTAGTGCTGTACTAGTATACTACACACTACACTATACACTAGTGCTGTACTAATACACTACACTATACACTACATACCATACTACACTATACACTATGCTATACATTAGTGCTGTACTAGCATACTACACACTACACTATACACTAGTGCTGTACTAATACACTACACTATACACTACACACCATACTACACTATACACTACGCTATACACTAGTGCTGTACTAGTGTAGAGGCGTTAACTACTCACTGTTCAGTAACCTCCATTGCCACCAGGTATCAAAGGGGCAGTGCAGCGTTACCTCTCTGTGTACATAACGGGTGGGGTCAGACGAGGTGAAGTGGATCGTAGCCACAGTTTGGTAAGAACCAATCAGACGGTTCCACGTGGGAATCTGTGATTGGTTACACCTGGCCACAAACGGGTATAAGAAGGGTGAGTTCTCTCCCTACACGAAGCCCGGGCTGAAGATAGCCAGGACCCTGGACCCAGCCTTCCAGCCCACCGGGCCAGCGGTGGGTCAGATAGCTTCCCCTAGGTCCCAGCCGGAGGACTCTGGGATAGCGGTAGACGTGTAAGTCCCGCCAAGATTGAGGCGGTACCTCCTTAGGTATCAAGAGACATGTGTGTAGGTCATGCTAAGTCCGGAGGCAGTGTACCTCCTTAGGTATCAAGAGAGCTGTGTGTAGGTCACGCTAAGTACCTCCTTAAGTATCAAGAGACCTGTGTGTAGGTCACGCTAAGTACCTCCTTAGGTATCAAGATACCTGTGTGTAGGTCACGCTAAGTACCTCCTAAGGTATCAAGATACCTGTGTGTAGGTCACGCTAAGTACCACCTTAGGTGTCAAGTTGACCTGTGTGTAGGTCACGCTAAGTACCTCCTTACGGTATCAAGGTGCCCTGTGTGTAGGTCACGCTAATACCTCCTTAGGTATCAAGGTGACCTGTGTGTAGGTCACGCTAAGTACCTCCTTAGGTATCAAGATACCTGTGTGTAGGTCACGCTAAGTACCACCTTAGGTATCAAGAGAGCTGTGTGTAGGTCACGCTAAGTACCTCCTTAGGTATCAAGAGACCTGTGTGTAGGTCACGCTAAGTACCTCCTTAGGTATCAAGGTGACCTGTGTGTAGGTCACACTAAGTACCTCCTTAGGTATCAAGAGATCTGTGTGTAGGTCACGCTAAGTACCACCTTAGGGTATCAATAGACCTGTGTGTAGGTCCCGCCAAGCTAGGAGGCTGTACCTCCTTAGGTATCAAGGTGACCTGTGTGTAGGTCACGCTAAGTACCTCCTTAGGTATCAAGAGAGCTGTGTGTAGGTCCCGCCAAGCTAGGAGGCTGTACCTTCTTAGGTATCAAGAGACCTGTGTGTAGGTCACGCTAAGTACCTCCTTAGGTATCAAGTTGACCTGTGTGTAGGTCACGCTAAGTACCTCCTTACGGTATCAAGGTGACCTGTGTGTAGGTCACGCTAAGTACCTCCTTAGGTATCAAGAGAGCTGTGTGTAGGTCACGCTAAGTACCACCTTAGGGTATCATGGAGACCTGTGTGTAGGTCCCGCTAAGTCTGGAGGCTGTACCTCCTTAGGTATCAAGAGAGCTGTGTGTAGGTCACGCTAAGTACCTCCTTAGGTATCAAGGAGACCTGTGTGTAGGTCACACTAAGTACCTCCTTAGGTATCAAGAGACCTGTGTGTGGGTCCCGCTAAGTCCGTAGGCTGTACCTCTTTAGGTATCAAGAGACCTATGTGTAGGTCACGCTAAGTACCTCCTTAGGTATCAAGTTGACCTGTGTGTAGGTCCCGCCAAGTCCGGAGGCTGTACCTCCTTAAGGTATATCGGGTGAGGGGACCGTGTACCCCTCTGTGTGTTAAGGACTGCGTAAAGGGAAGTATTACAATTAACAGAGTGTGCCTCATAAGACGTTTATTCGTCAGTATAAACACTGCACTAGTAACGAATTGGCCACGCTCTGTTCACGTTACCAAACCCTTACTTATTGTCTGTGCCACGTGGTGGCGGATTTAACGATGCAACATTAATATATTTATTGCGAACTAACCAACCCCCCCCCCCCAAAAAAAAAACCTCTATCATGGGAAATATTTACAGCCCTTCGTTGAATAAGTCCTCCGCTCACAATCATCCATCCGGTATACAACATTTAAAATAACGCGTCTCCAAAGAAGACCCGAACAGACGTTATACATTGTAGGCCATGCTCGCGTCTTTGAGCAGCCGGATAAAAAAATATGCTAAGAGTAAGGAAGAATGTATTTATTGTAATCGCAAATAAACCTCAGTTTATATAAACGGCACGATGTATTGACATTTCTCTCTTCACGAACCCTGGATCGATGCCACTGTGGTTGTGTTTATTTTCCTTTGCTGAGCTGTATGAAGGCCGTCGTGCCGAAGAGACCCTAGCTATGACTAATAATAGTTCAGCGAAGTGGCGTATCGATCATCATCATCATGATCTTCGCGGGGACATTTATGGTAGAAGCCAAAAAACTCTAAAGGCGTGGGGTGACGTTGATTCTGAATGCGGGACGGGGAAAAACCGCAATCCACGCGGCCATGGGGAGAGACAGAGACGCAGACTCCAAATATCACAGGAGCAGCAGCAGGCGTCAGGGTCGGGATCGAACCCACGACCTCCTGTGGACCAGGCGAGGTAGTCAACATCTCCTAGCCACCGTGATGATGATGATGATGAGAGAGAGACGCAGACTCCAAATCTACAGCAGCAGCAGCAGCAGGCGTCGTCAGGGTCGGGATCGAACCCACGACCTCCTGCACACCAGGCGAGGTAGTCAACATCTCCTAGCCACCGTGATGATGATGATGACGATAGACAGACACGCAAAGTCCAAATACGCAGCAGCAGCAGCAGGCGTCAGAGTCGGGATCGAACCCACGACCTCCTGTATACCAGGCGAGGTAGTCAACATCTCCTAGCCACCGTGATGATGATGAGAGAGACGCAGACTCCAAATATACAGCAGCAGCAGGCGTCAGGGTCGGGATCGAACCCACGACCTCCTGTATACCAGGCGAGGTAGTTAACATCTCCTAGCCACCGTGATGATGATGATGACGATAGACAGACACGCAAAGTCCAAATACGCAGCAGCAGCAGCAGCAGGCGTCAGAGTCGGGATCGAACCCACGACCTCCTGTGTACCAGGCGAGGTAGTCAACATCTCCTAGCCACCCTGATGATGATGATGATGAGAGAGACACACAGACTCTAAATATACAGCAGCAGCAGCAGGCGTCGTCAGGGTCGGGATCGAACCCACGACCTCCTGTAGTCCAGACGAGGTAGTCAACATCTCCTAGCCACCGTGGCGTCAGGGTTGAGATGGAACCCACGACCTCCTGTATACCAGGCGAGGTAGTTAACATCTCCTAGCCACCGTGATGATGATTATGAGAGAGAGACACACAGACTCCAAATATACAGCAGCAGCAGGCGTCAGGGTCGGGATCGAACCCACGATCTCCTGCACACCAGGCGAGGTAGTCAACATCTCCTAGCCACCCTGATGATGATGATGATGATGAGAGAGACACACAGACTCTAAATATACAGCAGCAGCAGCAGGCGTCGTCAGGGTCGGGATCGAACCCACGACCTCCTGTAGTCCAGACGAGGTAGTCAACATCTCCTAGCCACCGTGGCGTCAGGGTTGAGATGAAACCCACGACTTCCTGTATACCAGGCGAGGTGGTTAACATCTCCTAGCCACCGTGATGATGATGATGATTAGAAAGAGAGACACAGACTCCAAATATACAGCAGCAGCAGGCGTCAGGGTCGGGATCGAACCCACGACCTCCTGCACACCAGGCGAGGTAGTTAACATCTCCTAGCCACCGTGATTATTTCTATTCCGGGACCTCTGATTCCCCCCTCCCCCCACCCCCTTCGCCTTATCCACATTGAGAATCGACGTCGTCACGCGTTGAGAGCAGTTTGTGCTTCACTGCAAGGCCAAGTTGCGAGTGCCGAGGGGCTGGTGGCTTGCGGGAATACTCATTGGTTTTTTTTTCTCGGTTAAAGCCACGTCTGTAGAAATACAATAAAATAATATTGAAACAAAATCAATCGCGACGTTTCGACCGCAACACAGGCGATCTTCATCAGGCGTCAAGAACAAATCACGGAGGCAAATTCAACAAGAAGATGAGGGACGAGAATGTGTATACTTTAACTTAGCTATTTTCAATGAGCCATTTCAATGCTAAATTATATGCTAATTCCTTTGTCAAGGCGCGTGGTCTTTTTCTTCTCACACAGCCTGAAGGTCGTGATCTAAGCGTGGCTTCTTCCACTCCAGCGCTAATTCCTTTGTCAAGGGGTACCTCTGCGGATGTGTATACTTTGACTTAGCTATTTCAATGAGCCATTTCAATGCTAAATTATTTGCTAATTCCTTTGTCAAGCAGCGCTAATTCCTTTGTCAAGGGGTACCTCTGCGGATGTGTATACTTTAACTTAGCTATTTCAATGAGCCATTTCAATGCTAAATTATTTGCTAATTCCTTTGTCAAGCGGCGCTAATTCCTTTGTCAAGGGGTACCTCTGCGGATGTGTATACTTTAACTTAGCTATTTCAATGAGCCATTTAAATGCTAAATTATATGCTAATTCCTTTGTCAAGCAGCGCTAATTCCTTTGTCAAGGGGTACCTCTGCGGATGTGTATACTTTAACTTAGCTATTTCAATGAGCCATTTCAATGCTAAATTATATGCTAATTCCTTTGTCAAGCAGCGCTAATTCCTTTGTCAAGGGGTACCTCTGCGGATGTGTATACTTTAGCTTAGCTATTTCAAAGAGCCATTTCAATGCTAAATTCTATGCTAATTCCTTTGTCAAGGCGCTTGGTCTTTTTCTTCTCACACAGCTTAAAGATCGTGATCTAAGCGTGGCTTCTTCCACTCCAGCGCTGTCCTCCAGACAGTCTCGTCCCTTCACCTGATGAAGGCCGCTTGTGTTGTGGCCGAAACGTCGTGATTTGTTGTTATTTTAATTTTCACCTACGTGACTTTACCCAATAGAACCAAAGAGTATGGATCCTAGCAGTCACGAAAGCTTTAAATCTAGAATTAAACCTAGAAGAGAATTCAACAAACCTAAGAAAAAATTACGTGAAGCACAACCAGTCAGGTCAACAACAAAGTTAGACACTTACCTGGCGAAACCACGGATTTCAGAAGATTGTTAAATGTCGTGTTCAACTTCTGGATTGCACATACCAGCTTCTAAGTGGGCCTGCATATATGTATTTCTGCTGACTTTGTACCTCGCATTTGTTCACTCTGTCCGTGCTGGTATGTGCAATGCAGAGGTTGAACGCGAAATTTAACACTCTTCTGAAATTCGTGGTCCGCCAGGAAGCGTCTTAACTGTGTCGTTGACCTGACTGGATGTGGCTTCACGTAATGTTTTTCTTAGGTTTAGTTGAATTCTCGTCTCTCATCTTTGTGTGTTGTATTTACCTCCGTGATTTGCGCTTGACGCCTGACGATGATCGCTTTGCCTTGCGGTCGAAACGTCGCGGTTGATTTATTTTTAATATAATTTCATGATATTTCTACACACGTGAATTTACCCGAGGGACAAAAAAAAGAATGAGCAATTTTATGCAGTCACGAAAGCTTTAATACTTCGGCTTGCGGGAATCGTTCGAGAAGGCGGAGCGCGGTCAGGCGACGGAAGGGGACGGTGGAATCTTGATCTGAAGCTTTCGTGACTGCCAGGAATCCATACTCTTTGGTTCTATTGGGTAAAGTCACGTAGTAGGTGAAAAATAAAATAACAAAAAATCACGGACGCTTCGGCCACAACACAAGCGGCCTTCATCAGGTGAAGGGACGAGGTGAAGGGGACGAGACAGTCTCGTCCCTTCACCTGATGAAGGCCGCTTGTGTTGTGGCCGAATCGTCCGTGATTTTTGTTATTTTATTTTTTACCTACCACGTGACTTTACCCAATAGAACCAAAGAGTATACGAATCCATACTCTTTGGTTATTTCGGTAAAGTCACGTGGGGGAGGGGGGGGGGTGTCCGGAAATGACGTCACACACCTGGGGGGGGGGTGGGGGGTTTGAGAAACGTGACGTCACGCATCAAAATGCGCAACTTTATAAAGAAATATAGACAACACGTTCTACTTAATTTAATAGACGTTTTTTAATAAATGTTTTCTCGTACGACATCAGAGTGCAGCGCCACATTAAACATGCAACTACAATGGCAATATTCTTGGTTCTTTCGGTAAAGTCACCACGTAGAAGGGAAAACAATAAAATAATAAAAATATAAAACAATAAAATTCTCACGACGTTTCGACTGCAACACAAGCAATCATCATCAGGTGTAATTACCAACACGCTGTTCCGGCATCGGCGCATCCACACAACATCATGGATGCATGCCGGGTCCAAGCAAGAACATCTGCTGGACTACATAGTGACGGACCAGCAGATGCGAGCCCATGTCCTTGACACCAGGACCTACCGTGGAGCTGATCTGCCCTCTGACCATCGACTAGTCATCTGTAAAATGCGCCTGCCATTCTTCCGCTCCGGTGGTGGGTGTACACCCAGGACCCCATTCCAACCTAAAGTGGCCTGGTCTCAGTTATCTGATGAAAGTTGCAAGCAAGAATTTCATCATCGCTTGCGGCTGGGGTTGGCATCGTCCCCCACTCCTCCTGATGTCGAGGGTAAATGGGCGAGGTTTGGGACTGTGACTCATGCAGCTGCAATGGCTGCTTTGGGTACGCGGTACAGACCTCCCCAGAGACCCTGGCTGATAGAGCAGGTGTTCAGGATAGTTTAGAAAAAGCGAAAGGCCCACTTTCATCGTCTACAGCATCCCACGTCGGAGAATGAGGAGGCTTACCGCAGCCTTCGCTCGGAGGTTCGGGGAGCCGTGAGGCGCTGCAAGGATGGGTGGTGGTCGCGGGTTGCTGAGGAGATGGAGTCTGCCTCAGTGGCCCGTGATCACAAATCTCTATTTAACTCCATCAAAAAAGTAACCTGCAGCGCCACACCTATTACCATAATGAGGGGAAAAAACGGTTATCTCCGACCCCCAGGAACAGTTGTGCAGATTTGCTGAGCATTTCTGTGAGGTCCTGGAGGAGGGAAAATCCCGCAGCCAGGAAAACATCGTGGCACAAAGTGAAGATGACCCTGCTGAAGCTACGGTGCCTTGAATATTGGAAGAAGTCACCTCCTGTGAGTGGTTGGCTGAAGTACCATCTGTTGAGGAAGTACTGAAGGCGATTCGGAGTCTGAGACCAGGAAAGGCAGCAGGCAGAGATGATCTCCCAAGCGAAATGCTGAGGGAGGGTGGCGTTTGTGCACAGACTGCCCTACATGATATCATAACAGTCTGGGCCACTGGACGGGTTCCACAGGATTGGAAGGATGCCCTGGTGGTCCCCCTTTTTAAGAAGGGGGACCGCACAGACTTTAACAACTACAGGGGCATCTCACTCCTCAGTGTGCCGGGAAAGGTCCTGGCAAGGATTATTCAAAATCGCCTTGCCAGGCACGATGAGGAGAGGCTTGCGGAGCCCCAATGCGGTTTCAGGAAAGGGTGGTCCTGCACAGATGCCATATTTTCTGTCCGTCTGCTACAGCAGAGGTATAGGGAATTCCAACAATACCTACATCTCTGCTTTATTGACCTGGTCAATGCCTATGATACCATCAGTAGGCCTGGGCTCTGAGTTGTTCTTCGTGCTTTTAGAGTCTCTGACCCTCTGCTCACGATCATTAAGGACCTTCATGATGGTGAGCGGGCCCGGGTAAAACTACGTGGCCGGGAGTCAGAACCATTGCCTGTACACCTTGGGGTGCGACAGGGATGTCCTCTGGCTCCCACATTATTTAACATCTATTTTGACCACGTAGTTCGTGAAGCCTTCAATAGCTGTACCGGGGGAATCTCCATATGGTACAGATATAATGGGAGGCTAATCGATGCCCGGGTGCGGTCAAGGGATGGCTCCCTATTGCTCAACCACGTTATGTATGCTGATGATTTGGTAATAGCTGCTCAGTCAGAGGAGGAGTTGGAGACGCTGCTGCTGAGACTGGAGCGTGCCACTAAGAGGTGGGGCCTTACCATCAGCCCCACCAAAACTAAGCACCTGCCTGGGTATTTTGTACCATCGGACACTCCACCCCCACAACTCCCAATCGGTGATGGCGCAGTTGTGGAGAGAGTGGAGAGTTTCCCATACCTGGGCAGTGTGCTTATGACTGGCTCCAGTTTAACAGCAGAGGTCTCACTCCGAATCAGTCGAGCGGCAATATCTTTTCATCGGTTGCGTAACGCTGTGTGGAAGCTACCTGGTCTGTCGCTCCACACTAAGCTTCAGGTCGTCTCGGCCACGGTCATTCCCTCCCTTCTCTACACTTGCGAAACGTGGACCCCCCTAATGGAACATCTTCGCCGGTTAGAAACATTTAGGCTGGCCTGCCTACGATCCATCCTGGGTTTAACCAGACTGGATTGTGTGAGGAGCTCACAAATCCTTGAAAGATCTGGGGAGGGTCCCATCAGTGAGCTCCTCCGGCAGGCAAGGCTGCGATGGCTGGGTCATGTAGCCCGCATGCCCAGCCACCGCATGCCGAAACAGCTTTTGTTTGGCCGGATTGAGGGGGCTAAGCGGGCGCGGCACGGGCTAGAGAAGAGATGGAGTGATGTGGTACAGGAGGACGTGGAGCTGAGTGGACTTGCCGGTGACTGGTACCAGCGGTGTCAAGATCGGCCTCTGTGGAGGAGGCTCGTGAAGAACGCTACTGGGCAGTTGGAGGCAGTCGCCCTCCAACAACAACGGAGGGCGGAGGAGCGACGCTCAGAACAACGAGCGGAGCGCCGGGTGGCTAAAGCACAGCAGGTTGGCACAGTAGGGGGCACAGGTGGTGCATCAGCCGGTCATCTCAGTCAGTCGACCCGTGGCACCTGGGTCTGCCCAGTGACCTCCTGCCAGCGGGCGTTCGACACTTCACGTGGCCTCACGGTGCACATAGCCTGGCACAAGCGTCGTGGTGAAGTCACCGCCACTTAGTGGCGAATGGCGGTTGTTGTTGTCTGTGTGTCTGTGTGTGTGTATGGGTGTGTCTGTGTGTGTTTGTGTGTGTGTCTGTGTGTCTGTGTGTATGTCTGTGTGTATGTGTGTGTGTATGTCTGTGTGTATGTGTGTGTGTATGTGTGTGTGTATGTGTATGTATGTGTGTGTCTATGTGTACGTGTGTCTGTGTGTATGTGTCTGTGTGTATGTGTGTGTGTGTGTATGTGTGTATGTCTGTGTGTCTGTGTGTGTGTCTGTGTGTGTCTGTGTGTCTGAGTGTATGTCTGTGTGTATGTGTGTGTTTTTGTGTGTGTGTCTGTGTGTATGTGTGTGTATGTCTGTGTCTGTGTGTGTCTGTGTGTCTGTGTGTATGTCTGTGTGTACGTGTGTCTGTGTGTGTCTGTGTGTCTGTGTGTGTGTATGTGTCTGTGTGTGTTTGTGTGTGTGTCTGTGTGTCTGTGTGTATGTCTGTGTGTATGTGCGTGTGTATGTCTGTGTGTATGTGTGTGTGTATGTCTGTGTGTATGTCTGTGTGTGTGTCTGTGTGTATGTCTGTGTGTATGTGTGTGTCTGTGTGTATGTGTGTGTGTATGTGTGTGTGTTTGTGTGTGTGTATGTCTGTGTGTATGTGTGTATGTGTGTGTGTATGTCTGTGTGTATGTCTGTGTGTATGTGTGTATGTCTGTGTGTATGTCTGTGTGTATGTGTGTATGTCTGTGTGTATGTGTGTATGTCTGTGTGTATGTCTGTGTGTATGTGTGTGTGTGTGTCTGTGTGTGTGTATGTCTGTGTGAATGTGTGTATGTGTGTGTATGTCTGTGTGTGTGTATATGTGTGTGTCCGTGTGTATGTGTGTGTATGTGTGTGTGTATGTGTGTGTGTATGTCTGTATGTCTGTGTGTCTGTGTGTATGTCTGTGTGTATGTGTGTGTGTGTATGTCTGTATGTCTGTGTGTCTGTGTATATGTCTGTGTGTATGTGTGTGTGTATGTCTGTGTGAATGTGTGTATGTGTGTGTATGTCTGTGTGTGTGTATGTGTGTATGTGTGTGTGTATGTGTGTGTCTGTGTGTATGTGTGTATATGTGTGTGTGTATGTGTGTGTGTTTGTGTGTGTGTATGTCTGTGTGTATGTGTGTATGTGTGTGTATGTCTGTGTGTATGTCTGTGTGTATGTGTGTATGTCTGTGTGTATGTCTGTGTGTATGTCTATGTGTATGTCTGTGTGTATGTGTGTGTGTGTGTGTCTGTGTGTGTGTATGTCTGTGTGAATGTGTGTATGTGTGTGTATGTCTGTGTGTGTGTATGTGTGTGTGTATGTGTGTGTATGTGTGTGTGTGTCTGTGTGTGTATGTGTGTGTGTATGTCTGTATGTGTGTGTATGTATGTGTGTCTGTGTGTATGTCTGTGTGAATGTGTGTATGTGTGTGTGTGTGTGTCTGTGTGTATGTGTGTGTGTATGTCTGTGTGTATGTGTGTATGTGTGTATGTCTGTGTGTATGTGTGTATGTCTGTGTGTGTATGTCTGTGTGTATGTGTGTGTGTATGTCTGTGTGTATGTGTGTGTCTGTATGTCTGTGTGTATGTCTGTGTGTATGTCTGTGTGTATGTCTGTGTGTATGTGTGTGTCTGTGTGTACGTGTGTCTGTGTGTATGTCTGTGTGTATGTGTGTATGTGTGTGTGTGTCTGTGTGTATGTCTGTGTGTATGTGTATGTATGTGTGTCTGTGTGTATGTGTGTGTATGTCTGTGTGTATGTGTGTGTGTTTGTGTGTGTGTATGTCTGTGTGTATGTGTGTATGTGTGTGTGTATGTCTGTGTGTATGTCTGTGTGTATGTGTGTATGTCTGTGTGTATGTCTGTGTGTGTATGTGTGTGTGTATGTCTGTATGTGTGTGTATGTATGTGTGTCTGTGTGTATGTCTGTGTGAATGTGTGTATGTGTGTGTGTGTGTCTGTGTGTATGTGTGTGTGTATGTCTGTGTGTATGTGTGTATGTGTGTATGTCTGTGTGTATGTGTGTATGTCTGTGTGTGTGTATGTCTGTGTGCATGTGTGTGTGTATGTCTGTGTGTATGTGTGTGTCTGTATGTCTGTGTGTATGTCTGTGTGTATGTCTGTGTCTGTGTGTACGTGTGTCTGTGTGTATGTCTGTGTGTATGTGTGTGTGTGTCTGTGTGTATGTCTGTGTGTATGTGTGTATGTATGTGTGTATGTGTGTGTATGTGTGTGTATGTGTGTGTGTATGTCTGTGTGTATGTGTCTTTGTGTGTGTATGTGTGTGTGTATGTGTGTATGTGTGTGTATGTGTGTATGTGTGTATGTGTGTGTGTATGTGTGTATGTGTGTGTGTGTGTATGTCTGTGTGAATGTGTGTGTGTATGTGTGTATGTCTGTGTGTATGTGTGTGTGTATGTGTGTATGTCTGTGTGTATGTCTGTGTGTATGTGTGTGTGTGTATGTGTGTATGTCTGTGTGTATGTCTGTGTGTATGTGTGTGTGTATGTCTGTGTGTATGTCTGTGTGTATGTGTGTATGTCTGTGTGTATGTCTGTGTGTATGTGTGTATGTATGTCTGTGTGTATGTCTGTGTGTATGTGTGTGTGTGTGTCTGTGTGTATGTGTGTGTGTATGTCTGTGTGTATGTGTGTGTGTATGTGTGTGTGTCTGTGTATGTCTGTGTGTATGTGTGTGTGTATGTCTGTGTGTATGTGTGTGTGTATGTGTGTGTGTCTGTGTATGTCTGTGTGTGTATGTGTGTATGTGTGTGTGTGTGTCTGTGTGTATGTGTGTGTGTATGTCTGTGTGTATGTGTGTGTGTATGTGTGTGTGTCTGTGTGTGTCTGTGTGTATGTGTGTGTGTATGTCTGTGTGTATGTGTGTGTGTATGTGTGTGTGTCTGTGTATGTCTGTGTGTGTATGTGTGTATGTGTGTGTGTCTGTGTGTGTCACACTCTCCACGTGGCCTCAAAGTACACCTAGCGGCGGGGGAGGGGGTACAGGGGGAGGGGGGCAGTGGGGGGCATTGCCCTTTGACCTTCCTCCCTGCAGTGATTGCCGCACTTACAGCTGCTGCTGGCGTCATTGGTGACGTCACCGGGTAGCTTTGTCCGTGAACTGGGAGCGGTGGTGACGTCACTGCGGTTTAATGCCGGCGGGGGGCGGGGCGGGGACGGAGGGTGGGGGCCGTAGCAAAACAAAGGGGGCGGGGGGTGGGTGACGGCTTCTCAACGCCACTAACACAAAGGCAAAGATCCCCCGAGTAGCCTCCGCTGGCTGTCGGGGCAAGTGCTGGTCCGCGTTTGCGGGCAGCAGCAAATCTATGAAGGCTGCCGGCACCGTGGCACACGAGGGGGGTGGGTGGGGGGGGGCAACCAGCACCACGCCCGGCCGCCTTTGTCTCTCTCCCCCCGGGGGGCGATGTTTACTGCTGCTACAATGCGTGGCCGTGAGCGGGGATCGAACTCGGCCGGTCGCCGGGTTCACGGCGAATGAATGAGCGGGAGAGTGAGTGAATGAATGAGCGGGAGAGTGAATGGGTGAGTGAATGAATGAGCGGGAGAGTGAGTGGGCGAGTTAATGAATGAGCGGGAGAATGAATGAGCGGGAGAGTGAGTGGATGAATGAGCGGGAGAGTGAGTGGATGAATGAGCGGGAGAGCGAGTGGGTGAGTGAATGAATGAATGAGCGGGAGAGTGAATGGGTGAGGGAATGAATGAGCGGGAGAATGAATGAGCGGGAGAGTGAGTGGATGAATGAGCGGGAGAGAGAGTGGGTGAGTGAATGAATGAATGAGCGGGAGAGTGAATGGGTGAGGGAATGAATGAGCGGGAGAGTGAGTGGAAGAATGAGCGGGAGAGTGAATGGGTGAGGGAATGAATGAGCGGGAGAGTGAGTGGAAGAATGAGCGGGAGAGTGAATGGGTGAGGGAATGAATGAGCGGGAGAGTGAGTGAATGAATGTGCGGGAGAGTGAGTGGATGAATGAGCGGGAGAGCGAGTGGGTGAGTGAATGAATGAGCGGGAGAATGAATGAGCGGGAGAGTGAGTGGATGAATGAATGAATGAGCGGGAGAGCGAGTGAGTGAGTGAATGAATGAGCGGGAGAATGAATGAGCGGGAGAGTGAGTGGATGAATGAATGAATGAGCGGGAGAGCGAGTGGGTGAGTGAATTAATCAGCGGGAGAGCGAGTGGGCGAGTGAATGAATGAGCGGGAGAATGAATGAGCGGGAGAGTGAGTGGATGAATGAATGAGCGGGAGAGTGAGTGGATGAATGAATGAATGAGCGGGAGAGCGAGTGGGAGAGTGAATGAATGAGCGGGAGAATGAATGAGCGGGAGAGTGAGTGAATGAATGAGCGGGAGAGTGAGTGGATGAATGAGCGGGAGAGCGAGTGGGTGAGTGAATGAATGAATGAGCAGGAGAGTAAATGGGTGAGGGAATGAATGAGCGGGAGAATGAATGAGCTAGAGAGAGTGAGTGGATGAATGAGCGGGAGAGAGAGTGGGTGAGTGAATGAATGAATGAGCGGGAGAGTGAATGGGTGAGGGAATGAATGAGCGGGAGAGTGAGTGGAAGAATGAGCGGGAGAGTGAATGGGTGAGGGAATGAATGAGCGGGAGAGTGAGTGGAAGAATGAGCGGGAGAGCGAGTGGGTGAGTGAATGAATGAGCGGGAGAATGAATGAGCGGGAGAGTGAGTGGATGAATGAATGAATGAGCGGTAGAGCGAGTGGGTGAGTGAATGAATGAGTGGGAGAATGAATGAACGGGAGAGTGAGTGGATGAATGAATGAATGTGCGGGAGAGCGAGTAGGTGAGTGAATTAATGAGCGGGAGAGCGAGTGGGCGAGTGAATGAATGAGCGGGAGAATGAATGAGCGGGAGAGTGAGTGGATGAATGAATGAATGAGCGGGAGAGTGAGTGGATGAAAGAATGAATGAGCGGGAGAGCGAGTGGGTGAGTGAATGAATGAGCGGGAGAATGAATGAGTGGGAGAGTGAGTGAATGAATGAGCGGGAGAGTGAGTGAATGAATAAGCGGGAGAGCGAGTGGGTGAGTGAATGAATGAGCGGGAGAGCGAGTGGGTGAGTGAATGAATGAGCGGGAGAGTGAGTGGATGAATTAATGAATGAGCGGGAGAGCGAGTGGGTGAGTGAATGAATGAGCGGGAGAGCGAGTGGGTGAGTGAATGAATGAGCGGGAGAATGAATGAGCGGGAGAGTGAGTGGATGAATAAGCGGGAGAGTGAGTGGATGAATGAGCGGGAGAGCGAGTGGGTGAGTGAATGAATGAGCGGGAGAGTGAGTGGGTGAGTGAATGAATGAGCGGGAGAGCGAGTGGGTGAGTGAATGAATGAATGAGCGGGAGAGTGAGTGGGTGAGTGAATGAATGAGCGGGAGAGCGAGTGGGTGAGTGAATGAATGAGCGGGAGAGCGAGTGGGCGAGTGAATGAATGAGCGGGAGAATGAATGAGCGGGAGAGTGAGTGGATGAATGAATGAATGAGCGGGAGAGTGAGTGGATGAATGAATGAATGAGCGGGAGAGCGAGTGGGTGAGTGAATGAATGAGCGGGAGAATGAATGAGCGGGAGAGTGAGTGGCTGAATGAATGAGCGGGAGAGCGAGTGGGTTAGTGAATGAATGAGCGTGAGAGCGAGTGGGTGAGTGAATGAATGAGCGGGAGAGCGAGTGGGTGAGTGAATGAATGAGCGGGAGAATGAATGAGCGGGAAAGTGAGTGGATGAATGAGCGGGAGAGCGAGTGGGTGAGTGAATGAATGAGCAGGAGAATGAATGAGCGGAAGAGTGAGTGGATGAATGAGCGGGAGAGCGAGTGGGTGAGTGAATGAATGAGCGGGAGAATGAATGAGCGGAAGAGTGAGTGGCTGAATGAGCGGGAGAGTGAGTGGGTGAGTGAATGAATGAGCGGGAGAGCGAGTGGGTGAGTGAATGAATGAGCGGGAGAGTGAGTGGGTGAGTGAATGAATGAGCGGGAGAGCGAGTGGATGAATGAGCGGGAGAGTGAGTGAATGAATGAGCGGGAGAGTGAATGAATGAATGGGAGAGTGAATGGGTGAGTGAATGAATGAGCGGGAGAGTGAGTGAATGAATGAGCAGGAGAGTGAGTGAATGAATGAGCGGGAGAGCGAGTGGGTGAGTGAATGAATGAGCGGGAGAGCGAGTGGGTGAGTGAATGAATGAGCGGCAGAATGAATGAGCGGGAGAGTGAGTGGATGAATGAGCGGGAGAGTGAGTGGGTGAGTGAATGAATGAGCGGGAGAGCGAGTGGGTGAGTGAATGAATGAGCGGGAGAATGAATGAGCGGAAAAGTGAGTGGATGAATGAGTGGGAGAGTGAGTGGGTGAGTGAATGAATGAGCGGGAGAGTGAGTGGGTGAGTGAATGAATGAGCGGGAGAGCGAGTGGACGAGTGAATGAATGAGCGGGAGAATGAATGAGTGGGAGAGTGAGTGGATGAATGAATGAATGAGCGGGAGAGTGAGTGGATGAATGAATGAATGAGCGGGAGAGCGAGTGGGTGAGTGAATGAATGAGCCAGAGAATGAATGAGCGGGAGAGTGAGTGGATGAATGAATGAGCGGGAGAGCGAGTGGGTGAGTGAATGAATGAGCGGGAGAGCGAGTGGGTGAGTGAATGAATGAGCGGAAGAGCGAGTGGGTGAGTGAATGAATGAGCGGGAGAATGAATGAGCGGAAGAGTGAGTGGATGAATGAGCGGGAGAGCCAGTGGGTGAGTGAATGAATGAGCGGGAGAGTGAGTGGGTGAGTGAATGAATGAGCGGGAGAGCGAGTGGGTGAGTGAATGAATGAGCGGGAGAGCGAGTGGGTGAGTGAATGAATGAGCGGGAGAGCGAGTGGGCGAGTGAATGAATGAGCGGGAGAATGAATGAGCGGGAGAGTGAGTGGATGAATGAATGAGCGGGAGAGTGAGTGGATGAATGAATGAATGAGCGGGAGAGCGAGTGGGTGAGTGAATGAATGAGCCGGAGAATGAATGAGCGGGAGAGTGAGTGGATGAATGAATGAATGAGCGCCAGAGTGAGTGGATGAATGAATGAGCGGGAGAGCGAGTGGGTCAGTGAATGAATGAGCGGGAGAGCGAGTGGGTGAGTGAATGAATGAGCGGGAGAGTGAGTGGGTGAGTGAATGAATGAGCGGGAGAGCGAGTGGGTGAGTGAATGAATGAGCGGGAGAGCGAGTGGGTGAGTGAATGAATGAGCCGGAGAATGAATGAGCGGGAGAGTGAGTGGATGAATGAGCGGGAGAGCGAGTGGGTGAGTGAATGAATGAGCGGGAGAGTGAGTGGGTGAGTGAATGAATGAGCGGGAGAGCGAGTGGGTGAGTGAATGAATGAGCGGCAGAGCGAGTTGGTGAGTGAATGAATGAGCGGGAGAGCGAGTGAGTGAATGAATGAATGAGCGGGAGAGTGAATGGGTGAGTGAATGAATGAGCGGGAGAGAGTGAATGAATGAGCGGGAGAGTGGGTGAGTGAATGAATGAGGGGGAGAGTGAGTGGGTGAGTGAATGCATGAGCGGGAGAGCGAGTGGGTGAGTGAATGAATGAGCGGGAGAGTGAGTGGATGAATGAGCGGGAGAGCGAGTGGGTGAGTGAATGAATGAATGAGCGTGAGAGCGAGTGGGTGAGTGAATGAATGAGCGGGAGAGCGAGTGGGTGAGTGAATGAATGAGCGGAAGAGCGATTGGGTGAGTGAATGAATGAGCGGGAGAGTGAGTGGGTGAGTGAATGAATGAGCGGGAGAGTGAGTGGATGAATGAGCGGGAGAGTTAGTGGGTGAGTGAATGAATGAGCGGCAGAGCGAGTTGTTGAGTGAATGAATGAGCGGGAGAGCGAGTTGGTGAGTGAATGAATGAGCGGGAGAGTGAATGGGTGAGTGAATGAATGAGCGGGAGAGCGAGTGGGTGAGTGAATGAATTAGCGGGAGAGCGAATGGGTGAGTGAATGAATGAGCGGGAGAATGAATGAGCGGGAGAGTGAGTGGATGAATGAGCGGGAGAGTGAATGGGTGAGTGAATGAATGAGCGGGAGAGCGAGTGGGTGAGTGAATGAATGAGCGGGAGAGTGAGTGGGTGAGTGTATGAATGAGCGGGAGAGCGAGTGGGTGAGTGAATGAATGAGCGGCAGAGCGAGTTGGTGAGTGAATGAATGAGCGGGAGAGCGAGTGGGTGAGTGAATGAATGAGCGGGAGAGTGAGTGAGTGAATGAATGAGCGGGAGAGTGAATGGGTGAGTGAATGAATGAGCAGGAGAGAGTGAATGAATGAGCGGGAGAGTGGGTGAGTGAATGAATGAGCGGGAGAGTGAGTGGGTGAGTGAATGAATGAGCGCTAGAATGAATGAGCGGGAGAGTGAGTGGATGAATGAGCGGGAGAGCGAGTGGGTGAGTGAATGAATGAATGAGCGTGAGAGCGAGTGGGTGAGTGAATGAATGAGCGGCAGAGCGAGTTGGTGAGTGAATGAATGAGCGGGAGAGCGAGTGGGTGAGTGAATGAATGAGCGGGAGAGTGAGTGGATGAATGAGCGGGAGAGTGAGTGGGTGAGTGAATGAATGAGCGGCAGAGCGAGTTGGTGAGTGAATGAATGAGCGGGAGAGCGAGTTGGTGAGTGAATGAATGAGCGGGAGAGTGAATGGGTGAGTGAATGAATGATGGGGAGAGCGAGTGGGTGAGTGAATGAATGAGCGGGAGAGTGAGTGGATGAATGAGCGGGAGAGTGAGTGGGTGAGTGAATGAATGAGCGGCAGAGCGAGTTGGTGAGTGAATGAATGAGCGGGAGAATGAATGAGCGGGAGAGTGAGTGGATGAATGAGCGGAAAAGAGTGAGTGGATGAGTGAATGAATGAGCGGGAGAGTGAGTGGGTGAGTGAATGAATGAGCGGGAGAGTGAGTGGGTGAGTGAATGAATGAGTGGGAGAGCGAGTGGGTGAGTGAATGAATGAGCGGGAGAGCGAGTGGGCGAGTGAATGAATGAGCGGGAGAATGAATGAGCGTGAGAGTGAGTGGATGAATGAATGAGCGGGAGAGTGAGTGGATGAATGAATGAATGAGCGGGAGAGCGAGTGGGTGAGTGAATGAATGAGCCGGAGAATGAATGAGCGGGAGAGTGAGTGGATGAATGAATGAATGAGCGGCAGAGTGAGTGGATGAATGAATGAGCGGGAGAGCGAGTGGGTCAGTGAATGAATGAGCGGGAGAGCGAGTGGGTGAGTGAATGAATGAGCGGGAGAGTGAGTGGGTGAGTGAATGAATGAGCGGGAGAGCGAGTGGGTGAGTGAATGAATGAGCGGGAGAGCGAGTGGGTGAGTGAATGAATGAGCCGGAGAATGAATGAGCGGGAGAGTGAGTGGATGAATGAGCGGGAGAGCAAGTGGGTGAGTGAATGAATGAGCGGGAGAGTGAGTGGGTGAGTGAATGAATGAGCGGGAGAGCGAGTGGGTGAATGAATGAGCGGCAGAGCGAGTTGGTGAGTGAATGAATGAGCGGGAGAGCGAGTGAGTGAATGAATTAATGAGCGGGAGAGTGAATGGGTGAGTGAATGAATGAGCGGGAGAGAGTGAATGAATGAGCGGGAGAGTGGGTGAGTGAATGAATGAGGGGGAGAGTGAGTGGGTGAGTGAATGCATGAGCGGGAGAGCGAGTGGGTGAGTGAATGAATGAGCTGGAGAGTGAGTGGATGAATGAGCGGGAGAGCGAGTGGGTGAGTGAATGAATGAATGAGCGTGAGAGCGAGTGGGTGAGTGAATGAATGAGCGGGAGAGCGAGTGGGTGAGTGAATGAATGAGCGGAAGAGCGATTGGGTGAGTGAATGAATGAGCGGGAGAGTGAGTGGGTGAGTGAATGAATGAGCGGGAGAGTGAGTGGATGAATGAGCGGGAGAGTGAGTGGGTGAGTGAATGAATGAGCGGCAGAGCGAGTTGGTGAGTGAATGAATGAGCGAGAGAGCGAGTTGGTGAGTGAATGAATGAGCGGGAGAGTGAATGGGTGAGTGAATGAATGAGCGGGAGAGCGAGTGGGTGAGTGAATGAATGAGCGGGAGAGCGAATGGGTGAGTGAATGAATGAGCGGGAGAATGAATGAGCGGGAGAGTGAGTGGATGAATGAGCGGGAGAGTGAATGGGTGAGTGAATGAATGAGCGGGAGAGCAAGTGGGTGAGTGAATGAATGAGCGGGAGAGTGAGTGGGTGAGTGTATGAATGAGCGGGAGAGCGAGTGGGTGAGTGAATGAATGAGCGGCAGAGCGAGTTGGTGAGTGAATGAATGAGCGGGAGATCGAGTGGGTGAGTGAATGAATGAGCGGGAGAGTGAGTGAGTGAATGAATGAATGAGCGGGAGAGTGAATGGGTGAGTGAATGAATGAGCGGGAGAGAGTGAATGAATGAGCGGGAGAGTGGGTGAGTGAATGAATGAGCGGGAGAGTGAGTGGGTGAGTGAATGAATGAGCGCTAGAATGAATGAGCGGGAGAGTGAGTGGATGAATGAGCGGGAGAGCGAGTGGGTGAGTGAATGAATGAATGAGCGTGAGAGCGAGTGGGTGAGTGAATGAATGAGCGGTAGAGCGAGTTGGTGAGTGAATGAATGAGCGGGAGAGCGAGTGGGTGGGTGAATGAATGAGCGGGAGAGTGAGTGGGTGAGTGAATGAATGAGCGGGAGAGTGAGTGGATGAATGAGCGGGAGAGTGAGTGGGTGAGTGAATGAATGAGCGGCAGAGCGAGTTGGTGAGTGAATGAATGAGCGGGAGAGCGAGTTGGTGAGTGAATGAATGAGCGGGAGAGTGAATGGGTGAGTGAATGAATGATGGGGAGAGCGAGTGGGTGAGTGAATGAATGAGCGGGAGAGTGAGTGGATGAATGAGCGGGAGAGTGAGTGGGTGAGTGAATGAATGAGCGGCAGAGCGAGTTGGTGAGTGAATGAATGAGCGGGAGAATGAATGAGCGGGAGAGTGAGTGGATGAATGAGCGGAAAAGAGTGAGTGGATGAGTGAATGAATGAGCGGGAGAGTGAGTGGGTGAGTGAATGAATGAGCGGGAGAGTGAGTGGATGAGTGAATGAATGAGCGGGAGAGCGAGTGGGTGAGTGAATGAATGAGCGGGAGAGCGAGTGGGTGAGTGAATGAATGATCGGGAGAGTGAGTGAATGAATGGGCGGGAGAGTGAGTGGGTGAGTGAATGAATGAGCGGGAGAGTGAGTGGGTGAGTGAATGAATGAATGAGCGGGAGAGTGAATGGGTGAGTGAATGAATGAGCGGGAGAGTGAGTAGGTGAGTGAATGAATGAGCGGGAGAATGAATGAGCGGGAGAGTGAGTGAATGAATGAGCGGGAGAGTGAATGGGTGAGTGAATGAATGAGCGGGAGAGTGAGTGAAGGAATGAGCGGGAGAGTGAGTGGGTGAGTGAATGAATGAGCGGGAGAGTGAGTGGGTGAGTGAATGAATGAGCGGGAGAGCGAGTGGGTGAGTGAATGAATGAGAGGGAGAGCGAGTGGGTGAGTGAATGAATGAGCGGGAGAGTGAGTGAATGAATGATCGGGAGAGCGAGTGGGTGAATGAAAGAATGAGCGGGAGAGCGAGTGGGTGAGTGAATGAATGAGCGGGAGAGTGAGTGAATGAATTATCTGGAGAGCGAGTGGGTGAATGAATGAATGAGCGGGAGAGCGAGTGGGTGAGTGAATGAATGAGCGGGAGAGTGAGTGGGTGAGTGAATGAATGAGCGGGAGAGCGAGTGGGTGAGTGAATGAATGAGCGGGAGAGCGAGTGGGTGAGTGAATGAATGAGCGGGAGAGCGAGTGGGTGAGTGAATGAAAGAGCGGGAGAGTGAGTGGGTGAATGAGTGAATGAATGAGCGGGAGAGCGAGTGGGTGAGTAAATGAATGAGCGGGAGAGCGAGTGGGTGAATGAATGAATGATCGGTAGAGTGAGTGGGTGAGTGAATGAATGAGCGGGAGAGTGAGTGGGTGAGTGAATGAATGAATGAGCTGGAGAGCGATTGGGTGAGTGAATGAATGAATGAATGAGCGGGAGAGTGAGAGAGAGACACACAGACTCCAATTATAGAGCAGGCGTCAGGATCGAGGTCGAACCCACGACCTCCTGTAGACCAGGCGAGGTAGTCAACATCTCCTAGCCACCGTGATGATGATGATGATGAGAGAGAGACGCAGACTCAAAATATACAGCAACAGGCATCGTCAGGGTCGGGATCGAACCCACGACCTCCTGCATACCAGGCGAGGTAGTCAACATCTCCTCTTGCCCTAGACACGCCATTAATCATTTTCATTACAACAACAGCAACATTTTAAATCGCCTTTTAAATCCGTTCCTGTTGTTCACTCTACCAACTCGTAGCCACCAGAGGGGCGGGGCAGCCCCCTAACCCCCCCCCCCTAACCGCCACCCCCCGCGCGAGTGGAAAATCCGCGAATCACCGGGATAGGAGTCGCGTTTGTAAGGCAGTGTGAGTGGGGTGAGTGAGGTGGCGAGTGGGTGGGTGAGTGGGTGAGTGAGTGGGTGGGTGAGTGGGTGGGTGAGTGGGTGGGTGAGTGGGTGGGTGAGTGAGGTGGCGAGTGGGTGGGTGAGTGGGTGTTAGTGAGTGGGTGAGTGGGTGGGTGAGTGGGTGGGTGAGTGAGTGGGTGAGTGGGTGAGTGAGGTGGCGAGTGGGTGGGTGAGTGGGTGGGTGAGTGGGTGAGTGGGTGGGTGAGTGAGGTGGCGAGTGGGTGGGTGAGTGGGTGAGTGGGTGGGTGGGTGAGTGGGTGTTAGTGAGTGGGTGAGTGAGGTGGCGAGTGGGTGAGTGGGTGGGTGAGTGGGTGGGTGGATGAGTGAGTGGGTGAGTGGGTGGGTGGGTGAGTGAGTGAGTGGGTGGGTGAGTGGGTGAGTGGGTGAGTGAGTGGGTGAGTGGGTGGGTGAGTGGGTGAGTGGGTGAGTGAGTGGGTGAGTGGGTGAGTGAGTGAGTGAGGTGGCGAGTGGGTGGGTGAGTTGGTGGGTGAGTGGGTGAGTGAGTGGGTGAGTGAGTGAGTGGGTGGGTGAGTGGGTGGGTGAGTGAGTGGGTGAGTGGGTGGGTGAGTGGGTGAGTGAGTGTGTGAGTAAGTGGGTGGGCGAGTGGGTGAGTGGGTGAGTGAGTGGGTGATTGAATGAGTGAGTGGGGTGAGTGAGGTGGCGAGTGGGTGGGTGAGTGAGGTGAGTGAGTGAGTGGGTGGGTGAGTGGGTGAGTGAGTGAGTGGGTGAGTGAGTGAGTGAGTGGGTGAGTGGGTGAGTGAGTGAGTGAGTGGGTGAGTGAGGTGGCGAGTGGGTGGATGAGTGGGTGAGTGAGGTGGTGAGTGGGTGGGTGAGTGGGTGAGTGAGTGGGTGAGTGGGTGAGTGAGTGAAGTGGCGAGTGGGTGGGTGAGTGGGTGAGTGGGTGAGTGAGTGGGTGAGTGGGTGAGTGGGTGAGTGAGTGGGTGAGTGGGTGAGTGAGTGAGTGAGGTGGCGAGTGGGTGGGTGAGTGGGTGGGTGAGTGGGTGAGTGAGTGGGTGAGTGAGTGAGTGGGTGGGTGAGTGGGTGGGTGAGTGAGTGGGTGAGTGGGTGGGTGAGTGGGTGAGTGGGTGAGTGAGTGAGTGGGTGAGTGAGGTGGCGAGTGGGTGGATGAGTGGGTGAGTGAGTGGGTGAGTGGGTGAGTGAGTGAAGTGGCGAGTGGGTGGGTGAGTGGGTGAGTGGGTGAGTGAGTGGGTGAGTGGGTGAGTGGGTGAGTGAGTGGGTGAGTGGGTGAGTGAGTGAGTGAGGTGGCGAGTGGGTGGGTGAGTGGGTGGGTGAGTGGGTGAGTGAGTGGGTGAGTGAGTGAGTGGGTGGGTGAGTGGGTGGGTGAGTGAGTGGGTGAGTGGGTGGGTGAGTGGGTGAGTGGGTGAGTGAGTGTGTGAGTAAGTGGGTGGGTGAGTGGGTGAGTGAGTGGGTGAGTGAATGAGTGAGTGGGGTGAGTGAGGTGGCGAGTGGGTGGGTGAGTGAGGTGAGTGAGTGAGTGGGTGGGTGAGTGGGTGAGTGGGTGAGTGAGTGAGTGGGTGAGTGAGTGAGTGAGTTGGTGAGTGGGTGAGTGAGTGAGTGGGTGAGTGAGGTGGCGAGTGGGTGGATGAGTGGGTGAGTGAGGTGGTGAGTGGGTGGGTGAGTGGGTGAGTGAGTGGGTGAGTGAGTGAGTGAGTGAAGTGGCGAGTCGGTGGGTGAGTGGGTGGATGAGTGAGTGGGTGAGTGGGTGAGTGAGTGGGTGAGTGGGTGGGTGAGTGGGTGAGTGGGTGGGTGGGTAAGTGAATGAGTGGGTGAGTGAGTGGGTGAGTGGGTGGGTGAGTGGGTGAGTGGGTGAGTGGGTGGGTGGGTAAGTGAATGAGTGAGTGAGTGGGTGGGTGAGTGAGTGAGTGAGTGGGTGAGTGAGTGGGTGAGTGGGTGGGTGAGTGGGTGAGTGGGTGGGTGGGTAAGTGAATGAGTGAGTGAGTGGGTGAGTGAGTGAGTGGGTGAGTGGGTGAGTGAGTGGGTGGATGAGTTGGTGGCTGGGGTGAGTGAGTGGGTGAGTGAGTGGGTGGGTGAGTGGGTGAGTGAGTGAGTCGGTGAGTGAGTGAGTGGGTGAGTGGGTGAGTGATTGAGTGAGTGAGTGGGTGAGTGGGTGAGTGAGTGGGTGAGTGGGTGAGTGAGTGAGTGGGTGAGTGAGTGAGTGGGTGAGTGAGTGGGTGGATGAGTTGGTGGCTGGGGTGAGTGAGGTGGCGAGTGGGTGGGTGAGTGGGTGAGTGGGTGGGTGAGTGGGTGAGTGAGTGAGTGAGGGGGTGAGTGAGTGGGTGGGTGGGTCAGTGAGTGAGTGGGTGAGTGAGTGAGTGAGTGGGTGAGTGAGTGGGTGAGTGAGGTGGCGAGTGGGTGGGTGGGTGAGTGAGTGGGTGAGTGGGTGAGTGAGCGAGTGAGTGGGTGGGTGGGTGAGTGAGTGAGTGGGTGAGTGGGTAGATGAGTTGGTGGCTGGGGTGAGTGAGGTGGCGAGTGGGTGGGTGAGTGGGTGAGTGGGTGGGTGAGTGGGTGAGTGAGTGAGTGGGTGAGTGAGTGAGTGAGTGGGTGAGTGAGTGAGTGAGTGGGTGAGTGAGTGGGTGTGTGAGTGAGTGAGTGGGTGAGTGAGTGAGTGGGTGAGTGGGTGAGTGAGTGAGTGAGTGGGTGGGTGAGTTTGTGAGTGGGTGAGTGGGTGAGTGAGTGGGTGAGTGAGTGGGTGAGTGAGTGGGTGAGTGGGTGAGTGAGTGGGTGAGTGAGTGAATGGATGAGTGGATGCGTGGGTGGGTGGGTAAGTGGGTAGCTGAGTTGGTGGGTGGGGTGAGTGAGTTGGTGGGTGAGGTTGGCGGGGGGGTGGGTGGTCAATGATTGAGAGATGATAAGGTTCAAGTTGATTTTTGTCTGACCTGTCGATGGGCAATGTTAGTCTATGGGTAATGTTAGTCTATGGGTAATGTTAGTCTATGGGCAATGTTAGTCTATGGGTAATGTTAGTCTATGGGCAATGTTAGTCTATGGGCAATGTTAGTCTATGGGCAATGTTAGTCTATGGGTAATGTTAGTCTATGGGTAATGTTAGTCTATGGGCAATGTTAGTCTATGGGTAATGTTAGTCTATGGGCAATGTTAGTCTATGGGCAATGTTAGTCTATGGGTAGTGTTAGTCTATGGGCAATGTTAGTCTATGGGCAATGTTAGTCTATGGGTAATGTTAGTCTATGGGTAATGTTAGTCTATGGGTAATGTTAGTCTATGGGCAATGTTGGTCTATGAGCAATGTTAGTCTATGAGCAATGTTAGTCTATGGGTAATGTTAGTGTATGGGCAATGTTAGTCTATGGGTAATGTTAGTCTATGGGCAATGTTAGTCTATGGGCTATGTTAGTCTATGGGCAATGTTAGTCTATGGGCAATGTTAGTCTATGGGTAATGTTAGTCTATGGGTAATGTTAGTCTATGGGCAATGTTAGTCTATGGGTAATGTTAGTCTATAGGCAATGTTAGTCTATGGGCAATGTTAGTCTATGGGCTATGTTAGTCTATGGGCAATGTTAGTCTATGGGCAATGTTAGTCTACGGGAAATGTTAGTCTATGGGCAATGTTAGTCTATGGGTAGTGTTAGTCTATGGGTAATGTTAGTCGATGGATAATGTTAGTCTATGGACAATGTTAGTCTACGGGAAATGTTAGTCTATGGCAATGTTAGTCTATGGGCTATGTTAGTCTATGGGTAATGTTAGTCTATGGGTAATGTTAGTCTATGGGTAATGTTAGTCTATGGGCAATGTTAGTCTATGGGTAATGTTAGTCTATGGGTAATGTTAGTCTATGGGTAATGTTAGTCTATGGGTAGTGTTAGTCTATGGGCAGTGATAGTCTATGGGCAATGTTAGTCTATGGGCTATGTTAGTCTATGGGCAACGTTAGTCTACGGGAAATGTTAGTCTATGGGTAATGTTAGTCTATGGGCAATGTTAGTCTATGTGCAATGTTAGTCTATGGGTAATGTTAGTCTATGGGCAATGTTAGTCTACGGGAAATGTTAGTCTATGGGCAGTGTTAGTCTATGGGCAATGTTGGTCTATGGGCAATCTTAATCAATGGGAAATGCTAGTCCATGCGAAGTGCTAGTCCACCTACAATTCTCGTCCATGGGCAATATTAGTCTGCGTCGAAGGCGGGTGCAGAGTTTAACCAGCGCTGCCGACATTTAAACACGGAACAACTCCCAGAAGGAAGGGCGTGTTGCTGACGGGATGTGTTTAAAAACAAATAAAATAGCGGGCAAATCGTCCGCGCAGTTGGCCTGTGAGTTGAGGTCCATTGGCCCTTGCGGCGGGAAAAGCCCAAGAACCGGTTCAGATAATCGATAATAGATAATCGTAATTGTGAGCGGGGAATGGAACTCGGGTCACTGGGTTCGTAGCGCTAATCACTCACACTACCGCTCCCCACTCCTCACTCCGTGCTCACCCACCCCCCCATTCCTCACTCATCCACCCACTAACTCACGCACCCACCCACTCCTCACTCATTACTCACCCACCCACTCACTCCTCACTCACCCACCCACTCACCCACCCACTCCTCACTCATCCACCCACTAACTCACACACCCACCCACACCTCACCCATCCACCCACTAACTCACCCACTCCTCACCCACCTACCCACCCACTCCTCACTCACCCATCCACCCGCTATCTCACCCACTCCTCACACACCCATCCACTCCTCACTCACCCACCTACCCACTCACCCACCCACTCCTCACTCATCCACCCACTAACTCACACACCCACCCACTGCTCACTCACCCATCCGTGTCACTGAATAATTCACCCTTGCCACTAGGTTAATTACCCGTGCCACTGAATTATCCACCTGTGTGACTAGACTAGTGACCCCTACCACTGATGTATTCACCTGTGCCACTGAATTATTCAACCGTGCCACCCGAATTATTCACCCGTGCCACTGAATCATTCACCCGTGCCACTGAATTATTCACTCGTGCCGCTGAATTATTTACCCGTGCCACCGGGTTAATCACACGTGCCACTGCATTATTTACCCGTGCCACTGAATTATTCACCCGTGCCACTGAATTATTCACCCGTGCCACTGAAATATTCACCCGTGCCACTTAATTCTTCATCCGTGCCACTGAATTCTTCACCCGTACCACTGAATTATTCACCGGTGCCACTGAATTATTGACCCGTGCCACTGAATTATTCACCCGTGCCATTGAATTCTTCACCCGTGCCACTGAATTATTTACCCGTGCCATTGAATTATTCACCTGTGCCACTGAATTATTCACCCGTACCACTGAATTATTCACCCGTGCCATTGAATTCTTCACCCGTGCCACTGAATTGTTTACCCGTGCCACTGGGTTAATCACCCGTGCCACTGAATCATTCACCCGTGCCACTGAATTATTCACCCGTGCCACTGAATTATTCACCCGTGCCACTGGGTGAATCACCGGTGCCACTGAATTATTCACCCGTGCCACTGAATTATTCACCCGTGCCACTGAATTATTCACCCGTGCCACTGAATTATTCAACCGTGCCACCCGAATTATTCACAAGTGCCACAGAATTATTCACCAGTGCCACTGAATTATTCACCCGTGCCACTGAATTATCCCCCCATGCCACTGAATTCTTCACCCGTGCTACTGAATTCTTTACCCGTACTACTGAATTATTCACCCGTGCCACTGAATTATTCACCCGTGCAACTGAATTATTCACCCGTGCCACTGAATTATTCACCCGTGCCACTGAATTATTCACCCGTGCCACTGAATTATTCACCCGTGCCACTGAATTATTCACCCGTGCCACTGAATTATTCACCCGTGCCACTGAATTATCCACCCGTGCCACTTAATTCTTCATCCGTGCCACTGAATTCTTCACCCGTACCACTGAATTATTCACCGGTGCCACTGAATTATTCACCCGTGCCACTGAATTATTCACCCGTGCCATTGAATTCTTCACCCGTGCCACTGAATTATTTACCCGTGCCATTGAATTATTCACCTGTGCCACTGAATTATTCACCCGTACCACTGAATTATTCACCCGTGCCATTGAATTCTTCACCCGTGCCACTGAATTGTTTACCCGTGCCACTGGGTTAATCACCCGTGCCACTGAATCATTCACCCGTGCCACTGAATTATTCACCCGTGCCACTGAATTATTCACCCGTGCCACTGGGTGAATCACCGGTGCCACTGAATTATTCACCCGTGCCACTGAATTATTCACCCGTGCCATTGAATTATTCACCCGTGCCACTGAATTATTCAACCGTGCCACCCGAATTATTCACAAGTGCCACAGAATTATTCACCAGTGCCACTGAATTATTCACCCGTGCCACTGAATTATTCACCCGTGCCACTGAATTATTCACCCGTGCCACTGAATTCTTTACCCGTGCCACTGAATTATTCACCCGTGCCACTGAATTATTCACCCGTGCCACTGAATTATCCACCCGTGCCACTGAATTATTCACCCGTGCCACTGAATTCTTTACCTGTGCCACTGAATTATTCACCCGTGCCAATGAATTATTCACCCGTGCCACTGAATTATTCACCCGTGCTACTGAATTATTCACCCGTGCCACTGAATTATTCACCTGTGCCACTGAATTATTCACCCGTGCCACTGAATTATTCACCCGTTCCACTGAATTATTCACCCGTGCCACTGAATTCTTCACCCGTGCCACTGAATTCTTCACCTGTGCCACTGAATTCTTCACCCGTGCCACTGAATTATTCACCCGTGCCACTGAATTCTTCACCCGTGCCACTGAATTCTTCACCCGTGCCACTGAATTCTTCACCCGTGCCACTGAATTCTTCACCCGTGCCACTGAATTCTTCACCCGTGCCACTGAATTCTTCACCCGTGCCACTGAATTATCCACCCGTACCACTGAATTATTCACCCGTGCCACTGAGTTATTCACCCGTGCCACTGAATTATTCACCCGTGCCACTGAATTCTTCACCCGTGCCACTGAATTCTTCACCCGTGCCACTGAATTCTTCACCCGTGCCATTGGATTATCCACCCGTGCCACTGAATTATCCACCCGTGCCACTGAATTATCCACCCGTGCCACTGAATTATTCACCCGTGCCACTGAATTATTCACCCGTGCCACTGAATTATTCACCCGTGCCATTGAATTCTTCACCCGCACCACTGAATTATCCACCCGTGCCACTGAATTATCTACCCGTGCCACTGAATTATCCACCCGTGCCACTGAATTATTCACCCGTGCCACTGAGTTATTCACCCGTGCCACTGAATTATTCACCACGTGCGACGAGTTTACTCATCGATGCCACCCGAATTAGTCACCCATGCCACTGGGTTCACCTGTGCCCGCGAGCCCCCTGTGGGTGCACGCGGAGCTCTCATCAGATTTCCTCCAACCTCCCCTACCCCACCATCACCCACCCTGGCCGGATTAGCCCTCTGGCAGAATGCAAACGCCGGTGGGATTTGAGCAATCACACGCTCGTAGGGAAATGAAGCCGCGTCATAGCCCACGCTTTACCTCTCCATAACCTGGATCAGAGTCAATCGCTGACCTTGGCTGACAATGCTGAGATCCCTGGGTTCGAGCCCTGGGTCTGGGTGTCTCTCTCTCTCTCTCTCTGTGTCAGAGGGTTTATAGTGGCCGCGTTCAGAGACTCTGCGCTTGAAATGAGTACCTGGTTTGCACTGCGTATAAAACAACACCACCACCACCCACCCACCACCCACCACCACCCACCCACCCACCCACCCACCACCACCCACCCATCACCCACCCACCACCCACCACCACCCACCCACCACTACCCACCACTACCCACCACCACCCACAACCACCCACGCACCCACCACCCACCCACCACCACCCACCACCACCACCCACCATCACCCACCACCACCACCCACCACTACCACCACCACCCACCACTACCACCACCATCCACCACCACCCACCCACCCACCACCCACCCACCACCACCCACCACTACCACCACCCACCACTACCACCACCACCACCCACCACCACCACCCACCACCACCCCCCGCCACCACCACCAACCACCACCACCCACCACCACCCACTCACCCACCCACCCACCACCACCCACCCACCACCCACCACCACCCACCACCCACCACCACCATCCACCACTACCACCACCATCCACCACTACCACCACCACCCACCACCACCCCCCACCCACCACTACCACCACCACCCACCACCACCCCCCACCACCACCACCAACCACCCACCACCACCCACCACCCACCACCACCCACCCACCCACCACCACCCACCCACCCACCACCACCCACAACCACCCACCCACCACCCACCACCACCACCCACCACCTCCCACCACCCCCCCACCACCACCACCCACCCACCCACCACCCACCCACCACCAACCCACCACCACCCACCCACCCACCACCACCCACCACCACCACCACCCACCATCACCCACCACCACCACCACCATCCACCACCACCCACCCACCCACCACCACCCACCACCACCACCACCCACCACCACCCACCACCCACCACCATCACCCACCACCACCACCCACCACTACCACCACCAACCACCACCCACCACCACCCAACACCCACCCACCACCACCGCCTGAGTGTGTGCTCGTGATTGCGTGCCAACTTGAACGGGCGCTCGTCCACAGCGGCTCCCGTCAAGGCTACGGCGATGAAGCGGCAGCGGACCCATTTTTTTTTTATATTTGTTTGTTACTTTTCGGTCAACTGCTGGCCCCCTGTTCCCACCGGCGTTGTCCGAGCGATGGAATTGATGGGCTCCCCCGCCACCCCACAGGATCGCTTCCCATTGAGGCCCCTTGTGATTTAGAGGTCTTCTCCTCCCTCCGCGTGTTGGGTGTGTTGGTGGGCGTGCGATCCAGCCAGGGCTGTGACGCACATGTCGCTGGGCACACCGTGGCACGGAACGGGCCGGGGTTGTGGTGGGGAGTTTGGGTTGGAGGGGGCTCGCAAAGGGTTCGATTCCCCGGTGTCAGAATCGGGATTTCTGTTTTTAGTTGCGCTGCAGGAATGAGATGATCTGTGCGGCGCTCTGTTTGATTCCATTCCCTCTCTCGCCATCACCACCACCATTGCCACCACCACCACAGGTGTTCAGGTAGATGGCGAGTGAGTGAGATGGTCGGTGAATGAGTGAAAGTGAATGCATCAGAGAGTGAATGAGTGGGTGGGTGAATGAGATCATTAATGGGTGGGTGTGTGGGTGAGTGAGTGGGTGAGTCAGAGAATGAATGAATGGGTAAGTGGGTGGGTGAGTGATTAAGAGAATGAATGAATGGGTGGGTGGGTGAGAGAATTAATGGGTGGGTGAGAGAATTAATGAGTGGGTGGGTGGGTGAGAGAGTTAATGGGTGGGTGGGTGAGTGAGTAAGATAATTAATGAATGGGTGGGCGAGAGAATGAATGAGTGGGCGGGTCGGTGGGTGGTTGAGCGAGCGAGCAAGAGAATGGACGTGTGGGTTAGCGACTGAGCGAGATGACGAGCGAGTGTCTTACGTGCGGTGAGTCACGGGTGAGTCTAAAGTGTCCACCGTGAACCTGCGTGGCCAGAACGAGGACACTGGCGAGGTGCAGGTTGGGAGTCTCATTCGCCAGGAGGATCTGGACCCTGACAGCGGTCACGGTGGCTAGGAGATGTTAACTACCTCGCCTGGTATACAGGAGGTCGTGGGTTCGATCAAGACCCCCTGACGATTGCTGTATGTTTGGAGTCTGCGTCTCTCTCTCTCATCATCACAGTGGCTAGGAGATGTTAACTGCCTCGCCTGGTATACAGGAGGGCGTGGGTTCGATCCAGACCCCCTGACGATTGCTGTATGTTTGGAGTCTGCGTCTCTCTCACTCTCTCTCATCATCATCATGGTGGCTCGGAGATGTTAACGCACTCGTCCAGCCACCATGATGATGATGAGAGAGAGACGCAGGCTCCAAATATACAGCAATCGTCAGGGGGTCTGGATCGAACCCACGACCTCCTGTATACCAGGCGAGGTAGTCAACATCTCCTATCCACCCTGATGATGATGATGATGATGAGAGAGAGACGCAGACTCCAAATCTACAGCAGCAGGCGTCAGGGTCGGGATCGAATCCACGACCTCCTGTAGACCAGGCGAGGTAGTCAACATCTCATAGCCACCGTGATGATGATGAGAGAGAGAGAGACGCAGACTCCAAACATACAGCAGCAGGCATCGTCAGGGTCGGGATCGAACCCACGACCTCCTGCATACCAGGCAAGGTAGTCAACATCTCCTAGCCACCGTGATGATGATGATGAGAGAGAGGGACACACACACACAAACTCCAAATCTACAGCAGCAGGCGTCATGGTCGGGATTGAACCCACGACTTCCTCCTGTAGACCGGGCGAGGTAGTCAACACCTCCAAGACACGGGTCGTTGTTTAGTACAAGTTATAAAGGTTATGAAGCGACGTTACGAAGACGTTAATAGGACCGATAGCTCCTCGTTGGGGTTTTGCGAGCAGCAGCAGCAGCAGCAGCAGAAGCGAGCCCCATCACCACCACCACCACCCCCAACAACCCCTCCGCCCCGCTCTGTTTTACGAGGCCACTAAAGCCGAGAGATACGCACATCGGGGTGGGGGGCGGGGTGGGGGGAGAAGGGGGGGGGGGCGGGTGGGGGTGATGATGGGGGGGGGGAGGAGACGGGGGATCTGAACCTAGCAGTCGAAATCTGTGATCTGTGCTCTACATCTGAACGTAGCAATGGAGATCTGTGCTCTAGATCTGAACCTATAGCAGTCGAAATCTGTGATCTAGATGTGAACCCAGCAATGGAGATCTGTGATCTAGATGTGACCCAGCAATGGAGATCTGTGTTCTAGATGTCACCCAGCAATGGAGATCTGTGCTCTAGATGTCACCCAGCAATGGAGATCTGTGTTCTAGATGTGACCGTAGCAATGGAGATCTGTGTTCTAGATGTGAACCCAGCAATGGAGATCTGTGTTCTAGATGTCACCCAGCAATGGAGATCTGTTGTCTAGATGTGAACGTAGCAATGGAGATCTGTGTTCTAGATGTTACCCAGCAATGGAGATCTGTGCTCTAGATGTCACCCAGCAATGGAGATCTGTGTTCTAGATGTGAACCCAGCAATGGAGATCTGTGTTCTAGATGTGAACCCAGCAATGGAGATCTGTGCTCTAGATGTCACCCAGCAATTGAGATCTGTGCTCTAGATGTGAACGTAGCAATGGAGATCTGTGTTCTAGATGTCACCCAGCAATGGAGATCTGTGCTCTTGATGTCAACCAGCAATGGAGATCTGTGTTCTAGATGTGAACCCAGCAATGGAGATCTGTGTTCTAGATGTGAACGTAGCAATGGAGATCTGTGCTCTAGATGTCACCCAGCAATGGAGATCTGTGTTCTAGATGTCACCCAGCAATGGAGATCTGTGCTCTAGATGTGAACCCAGCAATGGAGATCTGTGTTATAGATGTTACCCAGCAATGGAGATCTGTGTTCTAGATGTGAACGTAGCAATGGAGATCTGTGCTCTAGGTGTGAACCCATCAATGGAGATCTGTGTTCTAGATGTCACCCAGCAATGAAGATCTGTGCTCTAGATGTGAACCCAGCAATGGAGATCTGTGTTCTAGATGTCACCCAGCAATGGAGATCTGTGCTCTAGATGTGAACCCAGCAATGGAGATCTGTGTTATAGATGTCACCCAGCAATGGAGATCTGTGCTCTTGATGTCAACCAGCAATGGAGATCTGTGTTCTAGATGTGAACGTAGCAATGGATTTTTGTGTTGTAGATGTGAACGTCGCAGTGAAGGGACCCGGTTTATCCCTCCCGCCCCCTCCCTCCCTCCCTCCGCGTAATCGCGTGGCTCGGTAATGCCACGGGCGTGGCCTTTCGGGGCCCCTATCGGACGGACGTTATGAGACGTTACTGGAACGTTACGGGACGCTGTTTGGGCGAGTTGTAAAGGCTAAGAAGCGACGTTACGAGGACGTTACGAGGTCCGATAGCTCCTCGTTGGGGTTTTTTTGCGAGCAGCAGCAGCAGCAAGCGAGCCCCATCACCACCCCCATCACCACCATCATCACCACCACCATCATCACCACCCCCACCACCCCCATCACCACCACCACCCCCATCACCACCACCACCCCCACCACCACCCCCATCACCACCACCACCCCCATCACCACCCCCACCACCACCAACCCCACCACCACCACCACCACCCCCACCACCACCAACCCCACCACCACCACCACCACCCCCATCATCACCACCCCCATCACCACCACCACCCCCATCACCACCACCCCCATCACCACCACCACCACCCCCACCACCACCACCACCCCCATCACCACCAACCCCACCACCACCACCACCAACCCCACCCCCTCCGCTCCGTTTTACGACGCCACTAAAGCCCAGACAAACGCACATCGGGGGGGCGGGGGAGAACGGGGGGGGGGAATGGGGGGGGAGAACGGGGGGGGGGGAGGATGGGGGGGAGAGGGGACGCGGGATGGGGGGCGGTGGAAGGGTGAAGCCCTAGGACTTGGTGGTGGTGCGGCGATGCTCCTACAGAGACTGGAAGTTGACTCTCTCAGCCGAGGTTCAGGATGCGGGCGGGGGGGG